>NC_142543.1:5751666-5917083 GCF_056151865.1 Erythranthe guttata | reverse complement strand
TTGAATCTAAAGTATTAGAATCGTAATACACGCGGAAGCGGATTATGATTAATTTAGCATCTCATGTTAATAATTCGATTTAATTACTTACATAATTGAATGAATTGGCGGATTAATAATCACATAGGGGGGAAAATAAAATCCTATGCTTGCTTTCTCTGATTAAATCTTCGTTTTAAATTGATTTCATGATCTTGTCCTTTTAATTTGCTTTAATTGCTTTAGTTTAAGTTATTTTATTAATCATGTTTCGACTGTGTAGGGTGAGCTTGAGAATAATTGGTAGGATTTAGCGTATAGGATTAGATAATTGGTTACAGTTATTTTACCGTCGACGACAATAATATAATTACGTTGACTTGTCAACAAATCAAACAAAATAAAATAAAATAAAAAACCAAAAAAATAATAATATTGTCACTGACTGTAATTGTACTGTCAACGACAGTACAACTACGATAATATACTGTCAACGACAGTGCAATTACTGTCAGCGACAGTATAATTACTGTTAATGACGTCTAGCGGCGCGCGTAAAAAAACGATAAAATTTTTAGGAAAAAAAAACATTAAAAAAAGTCAACGCCGGAAACCGGAAGCAAAAAACGAATTTCAGGAAAAAAGTTTAAAAAAAAAAGTCAAAATTGAATTTTAGTGGTAAAAATGATTAAATTGGGGTTACAATTAATAATTGAGTGTAAAGGGTTGTGAGTAATTTTGTCATATACATTATTTTTTCCTTTATTTATAATACATATTAAAGGGATGGGCTTATTGGCGAAGTAAATATAACTCATAAACCTAAATAGTAAAAATAATTTGTCAGGGACTTATGCACAAAAACCCCAAAAAACAATTGCGTCATTTTACGGAATAAAAATTATAGATTAGCATTAGAGCAACTCCAATGGAGTTATTAAATGGGTTATCAAAACCATTAACTACCATTTTAATAATTCAAGTTAAAAAATTTCCACTCCAATGGGGTTATCAAATGGGTTTTTATTTTGATATTTTAATTTTTGGGATGTAAAAATACATCCCGAAGAAATAATACCAATTGGAAATTACACAACTTAACCACCTAAATAGCCAATTAGAAAATGACATGTGTTAATTAAAATATATAATCACATTATTTATTTTTAATTATCAACTATTTGATATCTATGGTTGGAGCAAATAAATTTAATTAGGTATCAAACTAAAATATAAAATATCAAATAAATATTTGATAATTCATTTTGATATTTGTGGGTTGGAGTTGCTCTTAGTGCAAAGATAGTTGTGGTAAAATAGAACCTCACATTAACAGCCACCCATTCATCTTGTAATTCACTACCAAGGCCACACAATCAAACAACCAATTAAACATTACTAAACAATTAATTAGTCCCTCCTCATTTTATTTGTTTTTTTTTAGAGTGTTTTTTTTTCAAAGTAATTGTCACTTTAGAATTTCAACAAAATATTTATTGTATTTTTCTCAAATTTGTCATCACTAATCTTAAGAAAATTAATGGTTAAACAACTAGTGAGAGTGGTTTTTTAGTCATTTATTATGATTTTTTTCTAAAATGAACATTTATTGGTTTTTTTTAATACGTGAGCATTATGTCACGGGCTGCCCATTTTGCATTGGAACTAAGGGATTACAGTCGACTCATCAAGCGAGCCCAAGATGAAGGGAGCCCAATTAAGCCCAAGAGCGGATGATTCTACAAAATCTTCTAGAATCTTCTATTAATGTAGAGATCCTTGGAGGATCTTCCTTTGTATATATATGGTATGAGTTCGTAGGACTTAACCGTAGACTTTAGATCAAGATGATCACCACCATTCATTGAGGAGATAGAGTTGTATAAATAGAGGTGGACTCATTCATTTGTAATCATCCAATAATTCATTAATCAAAGAGTCTAAAGCTTCAGATCATTTATTAGCATTCTCCAACACTAGTGTTCTTTCACAAACTCTTGCACATACTCTTGTGCACTTTAGAGTGAGGCTGACTTAGCTTATTTGCTAGGGGCGAAGATCAAATTAACGTAAAAAGACGGTAATTCGTGGCAAGTGTCGCACGATACTTGATCTAGGTTCAAGGAAGAATGGAGTATTAATCAACTGCTTAAACATGACCATACATGACAATCAATCAACCGTGGGTATTGGAATACAAGGACAATGATCGGACACGTATCACTACTAAAACAAACCGCAAACGAGTTTGAAAGTTTTAAAACAATCATGGTATAATATTTACGCTTCAACCGACATTATATTAAGTAGAATGTAAATATGCAATACAAAACTAGGAGATTCAGAGAGGCTACAAGATATTCATAGGACGATAAATTCCTCAAACCATTTTTTCAGGAAAACAACAAAAAATTATAATATTATTTTCATGTCAAACGTACTAAATCTCCAATGATGATGACCGAATTGATCTCAATTCTCACCAAAAAAAAATAAATATACAAATATAGGAAGATAAACTTTTAACATAATCCTAACTATTTTATGAACTGTTTTCCCCAAAAGTTGCTTCTTCTTTATTGGGAAGCTTATTCAAATCGAACCCATGATCAGCAACTACATTCACATCAAAACTTGTTACAAAATTTTGATTCGGAGGGGACAGTCGAAAAAGCTTCAAAATTATAATTGTTGAAGCGTTGAATGAACATTGACATTTCTTCGAAAACTTTATTTATTTTGATGTGGATGGCAAGCAAACCTATATTCCTTCCTTATAACAAGCGTTATTTTTATCTACTAAGAAAGATTTAGGGTTCGAGTCCCCCCTCCCCTACTTCTCCTTGTAAAAAACTTGAATTTATTAAAAAAAAAAGAAAAAAAAAAACAAAGAATTCCATGTTGGATTACAAGGAACTTGAATTTATTAAACCAAAAAAAAAAAAAAAACAAAGAATTCCATGTTGGATCGAAGCTAGATTAATAGTGAATGGTTTATAACCAATAAAACATATTACCCCCTCCATTCCATTTTAATTTTCTTTTTGGGTAATTCACACATATGAAGAAAACTAATAAATGTGCATGGATTCTAGAAAAAATCATAATAAAATGACTAAAAACCACTTTTATTAAATGTTTAACCATTGGTTCTCTTAATAAATGTTGGATATATTGCGAAAGTATATGTGAACAAGATTAACAAGGAAATAATCGAGGAGCATGTATCTCCTACGTATTTTACTCTTGCTAACTAATCTAAGCATAAGTAGTACATGCATCATATTAAATATATTCATCATGAATACTAGACCTACATGTATCTAAGTATTCATCTATTTGCCTATTCATGTATCCTATCATACATTGTGCATGCATGTGGATACACTTCTAGGAAGTGCATTAATATTTCAACAGAAAACAAAATAAATATTTCATTGGAATCTTAAAATGACAATCATTTTGAAATAAAAAGAAATTCTCTAGAAAAACAAATAAAATGGGGAGGAGGGAGTAGGAGTTTACACTATTCCTGTACACAATATTACCACATTTGTTATATGATCAAGAACTTTATTTGGAGATATTCACAAACTCGACTGCGAAACAATTGAAAATCAAACAACTTAGAAACCAAGTTGTAAGAAAACCCATAAAAACAAAAAAAAAAGAAAAAAAACAATATTCATCAACAATGAAAAGTTCAAACCAAACAGTCATGCCATACAAAATAATCCCCTCAAATTATTTCTCTTCAGAGATTGATTCTTCCCCTTCTTCGCGACATTATTATTACGACTCGATGAGCGACTCGATGAGCTATAATCGCCACTCGCATCGTGACTCAGAATAATCCTCTTCTCATTCCTCAACTCATTAATCACTTCCCTCTTCTCATCGTTTCTTCTTATCAACTCAGCCTGCGTCGACAAATTCTCCTCCAACAGTTTCGAAAACTTTATTGGTTCTTTACTCCAACTTCTCTCACTACTCCCAATTTCTTTCTCTCTCCTAAAAACAACCTCATTCTTGTCACTATAATACTCACTATTATTCGAATCAACTGATAGTACTGGCGTGTCGTTCTTCGTTGACTCGCGTCCGAAACTGGACGTACCCGATTCATCAGAACATGCTTCGACAGATTCGGAGTTGAAATCCGGTGCCTTGATTGGAGATAGATTACGCTTGTGTTGGAGGGACTGCAATTTTCTGAATGAATCCGAGAGGGAGCCGTTGTTATTGTTATTGTTTGATGCTTTGACGGAAGATTGATGATCGGATTTGAGCTGGTCGTATTTATCGGCTAAAGAGCGGTACGATTTGTGGAGCTCTTGTACCATTTTGATTAGCTGCGGTTTCTTTTCGTAGTACATTTCGGCTCTCTTGGCAAATGTTTCTCCGTCGTCTTCGATTAGGTCTAGTATCATCTTTATCTTGTCGTCCAATTCTGTTCATAGATATTGAATTATCTTTATATCAGCATAAATAATCCCGTTACGTTAACTATCGTATGAGTTGTTTCGATCACAACAAGATATTTACTTAGTTAAACCTCTTTAAATTAATACAGTCCTAATAAAATTCTATTAATTTAACACAAACATTAAATTATCGAACTAATAATTTAACATGTTTTTACTGAGTTCGGACCGGGAGAAAGTATTATTAAAACGATGTTATTAATTTAACATAATATTAATTTATGGAGGTTCTATTGTATATAAAAAATAAATCAGAGAGATTTTATAACAATTAGAATTAACAGTAATCAACAAAGTTTAAATGAATAATCTAGGGTTTTTTTTTTTTATGGAGAAGAGTGCATTATCTGCATAAGGAAAAATCTATAGAGTGTGTATTTTAAAGAACCTGCTAAAGTGGAGTGGAGCCATTGGGAGTGGGGAGGGCGATTGCGGCTGTCCGACCACCGTGAAAACGGAGATGGCGGCGGCGGCGGCTGCTCTTCCTCCACCTCCGTGCTGTTACTATTGTTCTCCATTAAAACAATTATACGAACCCTCCGCCTCAATAATTATAAAACTATTATAGAAAAATTAACTTTTATATCTCTCTAGTTTGATACTACGAGGGTTTGGTGGTAAATACGAGAAAATAAATAAATTGTGGTTTAATTAATTTATTGATTTAAGTGTCCTACAATTATGGAATTAATTATTTTGTTGGGATAAACTAGGAATCTTGCATTAGTCGTCATCCTAATTTTTAGACACAATTGGTGCCTTGATCTTTGCACTTGCTACAAAACAAAGTTAAAAACTCTATATATATATATGCAACAAAACCCTTTTTTTTTTCTTTTGTTAATTCAATATATTTTAGTTTTGTTATTTTGTGGATCTATATATTATATAAAATAAGATTTATAGCCTCAATAAATGACAGTGTGAAATTATTTATTGACACTCAATTGATGAGGTGTATTAGTCAATTGCTTAGTTGATATTTTTATTTTGGTACGTGTTTAAGTTGTTTTAAATTTAACATCTACACACTCATTTAAACATTATAGTATTTATATATAACTGTCCATTAATTTTAGGGCACTTTACAAATAAGCTTATCAATGGGTACTTATTCATAAAGATATCCAGACAATAAACTCTTTTACAAAAAAATCCACACATGGTCCAGAGGTTTGTAAAAGACTAAAATAGCCCCTCATACTTTAATATGCTCCAATTTCATCATTTAATTTAATATAACCTCAATTTGACCCAAAATTTCACAAATTATTCAATTTTGACCCAAAACACATTTTTATGGACAATTTCGTCTGTCACCGCCGGTCCCTGGCGTTGATTTTTTTTTTTCTCTTCCTGATTTTTCCGCCACCGGTTTTCGGCGTTGAATTTTTCAAATTTTGTTTTTTTTCTTTAACATCCACACCCCCCCCCCCCCCCCCCCCCCCCTAACCCAAGCAATATTGTTGTGATTGACAATATTATTAACTATATTACTGTTAAACAACTATGCTACAGTTTAACACAATAATATTACTATATTAATCTCTAGCACAGTAATATTAACACAACAAAACTCATTATTATTGTATAATAGAGTAATATTTATATGTTGAACGTTCAATTGTAAACATAATAAAAAGCCAAAAGAATTAATATTACTGTGAGTGACAGTAATATTACTGTCAACTACAGTAATATTACAATAATAGACAGTAATATTAATTATTACGCTACTCCGTGAATAACTCAAAAAAAAAACACAAAAAAATAATAATATTGATGTGGTTGACAGTAATATTACTATAATAACAGTAGTATTACCGTCAACCATAGTAATATTATTGTGTTTACAATAATATTACAATAATAGACAGTAATATTATTACGTTACTTCGTGAATAACTCAAACAAAACAAAAAATCACAAAAAAAATAATAATAATATTGAGGTGGTTGACAGTAATGTTATTGTGTTTACAGTTATTTTACTGTCAAAGACAATAATATAATTACGTTGACTTGTCAACAAATCAAACAAAATTAAAAAAAAAACCCAAAAAAAAATAATAATAATGTCATTGACTCTAATTGTACTGTCAACGGCAGTACAATTACATAAATGTATTGTCAACGGCACTACAATTACGTTATTGTACTGCCAGTGACAGTATAATTACGTTAATTTACTGTCAGTGACAATATAATTACAGTTAATGATATGGTCAACGTTTAGCGGCAGCCGTACAAAAAAAAAACTAAAAAACACTAAAAAAAGTCAACGCCGGAGACCGGCGTTCAACACCGATATCCGGCGGCGGAAAAAACAGACCAGAAAAAAAATTCGAAAAATCAACACCGAAATCCGGTGGAAAATTTGGATTTTTGTGGTCAAAATTGATTAAATTGGAGTTATAATTAATAATTGGGTGTAAAGGGTTGGGGATAATTTTGTCATATACATGATTTTTTTCTTTATTTATAATAAATATTAAAGGGATGGATATTGGTGAAAGAGGTATAGCCCTTAAACCTAGAATAATAAAGATTGTTGGTTAGGGACTTATGCACAAAACCCTCTTAATTTTATATTTAAAAAAGTCAAAAAATATTGTTTTACTTCATTAATTTTCCGTAATGTAATATTTTGATTGCTTTTTTTTTTTCTTGTATTTTTTATTATTTAAATTGTAAAATAAAGAGTTATGTTAATAAATTTATTAATTTAAATATACATTTGAATCGTTTATGATTTTTTTAATGCATTTGATCAATTTATGAATTTTTTAGTGTAGTTGAATAATTGAAAAAATAAATCAATTTTTTTTTTCTTTTGAACATTTTGTAATATCCGACTGTTTTGGGTTTTTTTTTTAAACATTTACTAATGGATGGTGATAAATGCAGGACGTGTTTTAGTAAATGCAGAACGTTTTATTTTAAAAAAATCTAAAGCTAATATATATCCCATCTTATTTTGTCAAATACCTTTCTTTTCGAAGTTTTTTACGACATTGAAATTTTTTTTTTAGACCAAAAAAACACATTAGATTTCATTAAAACATCTCAGAAGATACACATGACTGGATCTTAGCAGGTAACTCAGCCCAACTATGCGATTCATATTTTGACAACGTTGCTATTTCATGTGCCACTCGATTCCCTTCCCTACAAATATGTTGAGCTTTAAATTTTACATGAAGAGTTTTAGTAAACATAGACACTTTATTTAAAAATTCAAAACCTAATATCTCTCATCTTATTATTTCAAACTCTTTTTTATAAGTCTCCATTGATACTTTGGAAGAATATCACACAATTAATCATCATTAATCACCAAGAACGTGGATTTATTGGTTTTGGAGGATGATACGTTTGAAGTGCAATTGAAAGTGAGGTAAAAAAATCATTTCGGTGCGTAAAAAGTTTCTTGTTTGATGTGCAAAATTTCCATTTTTTTCCATTTTTTTTGCCAAATTTTATAATATATATATATATATATATATATTAATTTTTTTACTAATTTGGACCAGGATCGTCTCGAGACGTTTAAAGAAGTCGATTATAATGAATATTTTTCATCTGACAAAATATTTTATAGGATAAACGAATTTAAAGAGTTTATTGGGATGTGATTGAGATAGGAAATTATAGAGAATAGATGTAGTTTTGTAAATAGTTAATGAAAAATATTGGATGAGAATTATTTTTTACATTAAAATGTCTGTAGCTACTAAAATACGTTCTAAAATAGGGATAAAAATAAAAATTAAAACAGAGTCCTACATTTACTAAAAGCAGTTCCACATTCATCATTTCACTCTAACAATAATATAAGAACAATGTTTTTACAAATCCTCAATAATTCAAATGAATCTATCAATAAACTTAATTTAGTAAGATGTATGGAAATGATTAAATATCGAATATATTATCGATTGATATATATTTTATCATCAATCAATTAAAAGTCAATCATTCTATATATTTTGATAGGGGTGAAAAAAAATGCCAATTGCCATATAACATGGGAAAACAACCAAAAATTACCGAAACATTACCAAAAGAACGGTTACCAATGCGTCCGGTATGGTATTACTACCGTACCATTATATTGCGGTACGGTAGCGGTATTGAATTTCTAATACCACGGTAATACCGTACCATACCGCACATTATATTTTATAAATTAACTAATACTCCCTCCGTTCTATTTTAATTGTCGTTTTTCAGCTTTTCACAAAGATTAAGAATTTCATTAAATATGTCTTGATTTTAGGAAAGTATATACTTTTAGATTAAAATGACCTTGTCTTATAATTAATAAGAGAGATAAATTAGTTGAAAAAAAAGTATTGGAAAGATTTAATAAGGGTATAAACTGGAAATTAAGTAGTTAATGAAGTGTTGAAAATTTAAAGTGACAGATAATATAGAAAAAAAAATTCTCAAAAGCGACATATATTATAGAAGGGGGGGGGGGGGGGGGGGGGGGGGGTATTTTATATGATTTCCTACTTTATAAGATTTAATAACCAAGAATATAAATGACTAAGCTACTTAATGTTATTACACAAGTTAAAACCTACGAGTAAAGATTTTAATAGCACTAATTATAGCACATGAAAGAGATAATTCAAATTCATTTTAATAGCATTAACTATAGCACATGAAAGAGATAATTCAAATTCTTTTTCGTGAAGATATGAAACACTTATTCAACATTCTTATTCGACTCACACGAGTTACATTTTTCTTGTATAAAAATGAATTGGCGAAGCCCTTAAATGTGGCAAAAAAAAGTTTTTGTTGGACACCATTTAAGTCTATCTCTAATTAATAATTGGTGGTAGAATATCAGATACTAACCATACCGTACCGAAAGAAACAATATACAAAATATTGGTTCTGGCACCAGATTCTCGAGATTAGTATAAAGAATCGGGTTGCTTGGTGTAGAAAATTATCATTGATTTTATTCCATGTTTTTTGTTAGGCAATTATTTAGTCCATATCCCTTAGAGATTTTATCTTATGGGACTATATTTATTTCCTTATTATTTGTATTAAATTAGGAAAGATATTGTAAAGATTCTTCCTTATCAAATTTAGGTTGTAGAAATCATGAAGGATTTTATTTCCTTATGATTGATTTTTTAGACCTCAAGTTAAGTTTAGGGTGGTGAATTTCGTGTCTATATAAAGCCGTCAATCTTAGATGAGTCTCATGGAAGCTTTAATAAAAAAAATCCCAGCATAAATGCTTTGAAGGGTGCAGCCGGTGCTGCAGCCCTATCTGTACGTCAGGTGTGGCAACATGACGCGTTTCTTCTACCAGACCATAAAGAAGATCGGCGTTCCGGAAGAAGTGCTCAAAAGATCTCGGGAGAGGTCGATCCACCGTCTGAAGTGAGTTTAGCATTGGAGGGAGTCCAAGAGTGTGGAGGAAGAACTGCTATGAAGATCAACAAGTTCGAGTCGTGTGCAAGAATGACATATAACATACAGATGGAGTCTTTAGTATTTTTTTAAGTCCAATATTGTATAGTTAGATCTGAACTAGTAAAATTTTGTTGCATGTCCTCGTGGATGTAGGGTACATTTGTATCCGAACCACATTAAATTCTTGTGTTTTTTATTCTTCTTTAAGTAGTTTAATTCTATATGCACACAAGAATTATGTTGCAACATCAAATGTCTTAACAATTAATCCGTCTCAACAGAACGTGTAGATTTTCATGAACATATAAATCAACTTGGCATCAAGAGCCGGTCACTATATATACTTAGTGTCTGATTATGGGAATTTTTTATTTGCTTTGCTTATTAAGAATTATTTCAAGCTATAAAGAAAAACCAATCTGTTGAATTTTTCTTTCCTTCTACCAACGGTTAAATTATGTGTAGCCCCTTGCAATAGTGCAGTAAGCCGTGTTAGCGGGGAGTGCTATAGTAGGGTCAACTGTAATTTAATTGACATAATGATGAAGGTAGCCATAGAAAGGGTTATGCTAGATTAACGTGGTCGGCTAGATTAACTAGGGGCTGCATTAGTTTGGTATAATTAGTTCTATGAGCATCTTTGATTGGTAGGTTAGACTTGACACACGAAGATTTTGAATTCGCGAGATTAACTTAGGTCATTATCAAGTGTGAGGAAAATATATATTTAGGGTCATATAACAATATGATTGATGGAGATCTACCTTTGGACAAATGTAATCGGGCTAGATAAACTACGGGTTACATTTGCCTATTGGACCTAAAGCCCATTAAAAGAAAAATAAGTTTTCTCGTTTGTCTGCTAGAGGGTAGTGGAATTCGATAAAATTTAGTGGGAGTACAATTAAAGGATAAAAGTCCAAATCTTTAATTGCAATCATTAATAACGATTTATCTTTTGTAAGTCTACTTAAAGCTTTTCAGTATAAATGCTAAGAATCATTTATCGTCAATTCTCGACACTAACAAAACTTAATGGCAACAACTACCTTGATTGGCTCAATAAACATTTGTTTGGTGCTTTTGCTCCAATAGTAATTGTGCATACTCAATTATACCCCGACCAAACTTCATGATAACCAACTCAGTAGGAGACCACCACTTATTAGAAGTGGAAAATGGGTGTCCGTATTGACGAAGTGTTATATGATAGCACCTAGTCGACCAAGTTTGTGATGAATTATGAGAATGACCTTTAAGTTGTTAACACAAAGGCTCACCTCGAGATCGTGTGTGGTGAGAGCATTATGACAATGAGGTTTGTGACGACTAAGGAGTTGATGTCTTTTAGGCTACGCGAAAGGACTCCGGTCCATGAGCATGGTTTAAGATGACTCGCTCCCAAAGAAGTTGCGTGACCACAATGTCGTTCTCCCACCAGAGTTCTCGGTGAATCTCATGCTTCCATCACTAACTACCTCTTATGAAACGTTCATAATTAATTTCAATTAGAATATGGTTGAATCTCTTTTTGAAAGAGTTGGTCAACATGTTGAAATACGAGTCAGTTATAAAGGAAGAAACGTTTGTTTTGCCGTCGGCACCTTCTATATCTTTTTCTAAGAATAGTTCACAGTGGAAGAAGAGGGTAAAAGCAAAATAGTTTATAGTCGAGCAAACAATAGACTAGGGGTGATTCGAGTATTCGCAAGGATAAGAAAAACAAGCATATAAGTGATGCTTGCTTCCAATGTGGAAAAAACAGACCATTGGGCTCTGTAAACTGCACGGAGTATCTTGATCGGAAATGTTCTGAGAAAGATGCATTTTTCGTTTAACCGAAGTCAATATAGAAGATAACTGATATACCTAATTGGGCCGACCCAATGGGCCCCCAATTTGTCTAAATAATTGGGCCCACTACATGAAAGCCCAAGCACCTTCAAAATAAGGGTTGGGCCTAACAAAGTAAACCCAACACAATGAACACATATAAATAGAGGTTTTTTTACTCATTTTGTTAAGGTACGTTCTATTGTTCACAAGCAAGCTAGAATTTTATTCTATCTACCATCTCCACGATCCGTACATCTGACTTGAGCGTCGGAGGGGTTTCCGCCGGATCAACCCCCGACGTAGTTCACGTGTGCTCATTTCGCAGGGACCTCAGGATCATCAAGTTGTCAAGCTACTGATCCGCTTTGCTCTCCCAGCTCATTTTTTACTCTACCCCAGGTGATCTAAGTAATTAGCATCATCAATAACCCAACACAACTTTGGCACGTTAGATTATGACATATTTCTTTAAGACGAATGAATGAGTTTGCATGTGAGGGATTGTTCACGATTGGATGATATGAACTCACTGTGGGCTTGTAAATTTTTTTCAAAAAGAAAAATGTCCAAATTACCATTAAGGGACAAATGGAGCGTGTTGAAGGTCTCTTAGATTTGATCTATACAGATATGTGTGGTCCACTATGTGTTAGTGCCACGGGTGGTTTTAACTACTTCATAACCTTTACCGACGATTACTCAAGGTATGGTTACGTATACTTGATGAAGTACAAATTTGAAATCTATGAAATGTTCCAATATTTCTTAAACGAAGTAGAAAAACAACTCATACGAAGTATTAAGAAACTACTATCCGATCGTAGTGGAAAATACTTAAATGATGAGTTTATCGACTATCTCAAAGAGAACGTGATTTACTAAGTTACCGGCGTACTTATAGGGTCATGCACTCCATACCGCCGCACATTTGCTGAATAGGGTTAACACCAAAGCAGTCAGTTCCACACCATATAAACTTTGGCATTCCCGATAATCCACTTACATAAAGTGGTTAGTGGGAGACGAGTTGAACAGTCGATCCAACTTATGCCATTTCGTGGGGTATCTAAAAATTTGTTTTAGATACTTTTTTTACTTTCCCTGAAACAAAAGTGTTTGTCTTGGGGAATGTCACTTTCTTAGAGAAGAAATTTCTATGCGATAGAATAGGTGTATGGTAGAACTCGAAGAAATTCGAGAACCACAAATTGAAGTTCCAACGCCATAAATAGAACAAGAGCCAATCAAAATCAAATCACCCATTAATGTAACTTATCAACCATCTATGTGAAGATTCGAAAGGATCCATAGAGAACTCAATAGGCTAACCCTCATCGAAGGTAGTCAAAATGAATTTGACAAGGGTTGTGATCCAAGAACCTTCAATGAGGCTGTATTTGATGTAGTAAGGGATATTGGCTTAACGCCATGAAATCCGAAATGGATTCCATATACTCTAACAAGGTATGGACCTTCATGGATCCACCCAAAGGAATCTCTTCCGTTGGATACAAGTGGATCTTTAATCTTTAAGTTGGAATAGATGGAACAGTATCGACCTATAAAGCTAGACACGTGAAAATGAGTTATACGCTAAGACCAAGTTGTTGTTTGTGAGATAACTTTTCACGAAACACTATGCTATAATTCCATTAGGATTTTGCTAGCCATTTCTGCGTAGTATGACTACGAGATATGGAAAATGGATATGAAGATCACCCTCCTCAATGGCGAGATTGAGGAAATCAGAGTGGTGCAGCCGAAAGGCTTCATATCTTCTGAAAATTAACAAAAGGTTTGCAAAATTCCAGCGATCCATTTATGGATTGAACCTAGCATCCCATAAATTAGAATGTTCGATTGGACACAAAAATCAAGCAATTGATTTAGTAACGAATTCGAAAGAGCCTTAAGTTTACAAGAAGGTTAGTGGGAGTGCCATTATGTTTCCCAGTGCTTTGTGTTGATAGCATTCTACTCATTGGGAATGTTGTAGAGGTGTTGCCTTCAACTAAAGCACGATTGTCCTAATATTATTCAACACATGAATTTGGGATAAGCTTCCTACGTATTAGAGGATACGTATTTATAGAGATAAATAGAAGAGGTCGCTTAGTTATCCCAATTCATATTATAGACATGATATAATGTATACAGTGAAGCGTCGCTGTAGATATCAGTCTAACCCCAACAAAGTTAGTTGGATAACTATGAAAAAAATCCTTAAATACTTGCGAAGTAGTAATGACTTGTTCATATATAGTCTATGGGGATTCCGAGTTGAAAATAAAGTCGTTCGACGACTTTAGTGTTTCAATCAGAAGTGGACAACTCAAAAAGGACGTCGGGATTTATATTCATGCTTATTAACGAGGTGTCGTATGAGTTCCAAGTGAAACATGACGACGGATTCCACCTCCGAAGCTTAATATATTGCGGCATTAGATGACGCAAATGTAGCAGTTTGGATTCGAAATTACATTCAAGTGTTGAATGTATGATTTCAAAAGGTCTCATTAGAAATCCAAGCATATACTGAATCATAATTATCTCAATGGTTAGATAATTAATAGAGGCGAACTTTAGTTCGAGAGAGTTGCCTCGGTAGATAACGTATTAGATCCCTGAACATAGCCTTTACCCATACCGGTCCATGAGAAACATCGAGAGTCGATGGGACTTATGTAATGAGTAGTTGGCTTTAGGTAAAGTGGGAGATTGTTAGAGTAGGTGACCGAAGAGCCAACTAACTGTTGTGTTTTCTCACGCTACTCGTAAATAATCTATTTTGTATTAATGATAAAAATCCCCCCTTTGGCATTCTATATCTTTGTCCCTTGCATAAGCATAGATGTAGTCATTGCAGTTACTTAAATACTATAAATAGATCTAGTAGAATCGTGAGATTATTTATTTAAGTATAGTAATTGTTAAACATCGTTCCTAGTCAACGGGTTACGCCATTAATGAGGATATCGACCTTTCCCATTCGAGGCTAGCACTTAGTGTATGTGTACTGCGTCTCATCAGTCAACGGTGTTGTGACATTGGCATACATAAGTGGGTGCTCATAAGTTGATGAGTTCACTGAACTCCCTCAATCTAGAGATCTCTAAGTGGTTCCCAATAATCGAGTAGAGGTTTCTGTGATATAGTTGTACACCATTGATCCTTAAGACCCAGACATCACAGTGACTTCACTAGAGGACCAGCTGTATCGTGACCTGTCCCTGAGTTCCACCGATGACCGCCCCAAGGGCCAGTGTTCGTGCTGTCCGAAATCTAGTCGGAGGTCTGTGCATTGTAGTAGGAGATTCGATCGCTTGATTAGTCATGGATATCCTGTGTGTTCTTGCGATTTATATTCCATGAAGTATGTGGCCACAGCTGAAAGTGTCATGATTAGAGAAATGTATTTCTCTAAGTCAAACAAGAACTATTTATATAATCAAGAACATCCACACAGTTATTGAACTCATAAAGAGTTCTCGACGAACCAATGCCTCTAGTTCAATCGGGATATATGTATCGAAGGGATCGTACTGTACGTTAACTATATCACAAGGTTCTTGCAGGCACTTCATTTGTATCTAGGGAATCATGACACGTAGTTGGTAGACGCCAATCTTGATTCGTTGGGTAGTTAAGTTGAAACTATATTCAACTTAATTGTAACTCTAGGGACGAGTTTAAACCACAATGGGCTGTGGGCTCACAGCAAGCTTACACCTGAACCATCGAGGGTCACAAAAAACGACATAACACAAGCTTGAAACCCTAGCTTCTCTCCCCACGGCCGTCCACCTTGTAGCCGAAACCCTACCTCCGCCACTAGCCGCCGCGCCGCCGCCAGTCGCTGCCGCATCGGCATCTTGCTTTTCCCTTCGTTCTTCTTCGTTGTACTTAGACTATCACGTATCTAGTGCTGCGTGGATAGTGGATTGAATATACAAGGTGAAACCTTAGATGAGGAAGATTATTATGCCGCCAACGACGCCACCAGGGTCGTCCCCACGCGTCCCCACGCGCCGCCACAAGCCGGTGATGCGAGAAGGCAATTCTGAAAAACTGCTCTCGGATTTTCTGCACAGTCCAGCGAGAAAATTCGGCATAAATCATCCGGTGATCCGATGAACGTGAAATTTTGGTAGAAGCTTCAGACATAAATCTACAATCTGCCAGAAGGAATTGTCCATACAGTAAATAAGAATGGAAATATTGAAGTCAGAGCAAGGCTGTAATTTTAGATCAGCAAACAGGTTGGATCAATAGGAGTGGGAAGAGCAGCTAGCCATCTTCTCGAGTCTTCGTTTGATTCACGCTTCAAGGGTAACATATCGTTTTCCTTAATTAATATACATGTATTAATTAATTTACATTTATTGAGATTAATGTATGTTAATTGATTATTGAATCACATGAATCTATATGTTCGATTATGTGTTTATGTGAATCGTTCGTTGAGCATGTTAATTATTTGATTTAATTTCGCGAGCATGCTATGATGATTTAATTTATGTCATTTAAATTAAGTATATATACGAGCATGCTTGTCGGTGATTGGAAGGTACGTAATTAATTGTAATTTATTGTGCATGTGCTTGTTCATATAAATTAGTTTATATAAATAAAATAAAATTTTTGTATTCCGCAGCGTACACGTGTCCGATCCCCAACAGCCATAAAGAAGATCGGAGTTTCGGGAGAAGTGTTTAAAAGATCTCAGGAGAGGTCGATCTGCCGTCTGAACTGAGTTTATCATTAGAGGGAGTCCAAGAGTGCGGAGGAGAAACTGCTATGAAGATCAACAAGTTCGAGTCGTATGCAAGAACACCATATAACATAAAGAGGGAGTGTTTAGTGTTTTTTTTATTAAATCCAATATTGTACACTTAAATCTGAACCATTGAAATCTTGTTTGCATGTCTTGTTTGTATCCGAACCACATTAAATTCTTGTATTTTTTTATTCTGCTTTAAATGTCATAACAATTAATCTGTCTCAATATAACGAGTAGATTTTCATAAACATATAAATCAACAATTGGTATACCGCAATTTTTGGTACGGTAACGTTACGTGTAATATGAATACCAAATTATACGATTAGTACACGGTGCTGATCAGCAAAAGATTTGACAACCGTACCAAATCGATCCCTACATTTTGATATCATATTAATTTGCATGTATCACTGCAAATATAATATATTTATAGACTTAGATGTTTAAAAATTCGAATTAATATATTATGAAATTTGTATTTTTTATTATTAAAATAAAAAAAGAAAAAATGTGTGTATATTTCATACGTTTTGAACATTTTCTAAAATCCGAATATGTATTTAATTTTATGATTGACTTTCTATATATAATCTGATTTGTTTGATTACAGTAAAAAAGTCCGAAATTCTTGTTATGCAATATTTGGTAAGTATGAATTTTACAAATTAGTTTTTATTTGAATCGAAAACTTTCCGTTAAATGTGCCAACAGATTTTGAAAAGATTCCGGTGTCGTACTACTCTCCGATTGGATTGACTTTTGGTTTAAAGGACCAGTAAGATACAACGAGCCTCATTTAAGGTTATCACGAAAGAGGAATTCTAGGACAAAACTTTCCCGCAATCCTTGTGGAAAGGTCGATGCGTCAAAGCAATCTCGCCCTAAGGAATACGACATACCATTTGCAATGCTCAAAATCGAGGAAGACATTAAAGAAGAAACTTACTTGGCTGCGTTCATTGCATGTTGACTTTGTAGTTTTTCTCTCCCTGCATGGCTCAATTGATAAGATGCGTGCCACTGTTTTTGATACGCGTAAAACCTACGTATGAAAAACCGCAAGTGTACAGTATCGCGTTTTGTAGAATAGTGAATTCCAAATATCGATCCACAGGGAATTAAGTTCCTAAATTTACAAAGTACTGTAATTATCCTATCCTAAACTTTATCTAGACGATCGAAAGGGTGGGGGATGAAGCTAAAAAGAGAGAAACAATAATAAAAGCAACGGTCCGCCAGTAAAAACGAGGAATTCCGACGTGTGATGGCTTCCAAGGTAAAATCCACCAGTGTACTATCGATAAAGATCTACAAATCCGAATCTAATGTCAATTCTATATTCGCTAACCCATACACTAAAATACCCTAACCCCCGTCTCCAGTGTAGTTAGAGTCTACCCACAGGTCTGACGTCTCCGTTCAGAACCTGATATTAAGAGAGCATTTAGGTCAAGTCCTTAAGGGCTACCCGAGGTGCATCACGTCTCCGTTTCCACAACCCGAGATATGTTTTCCTAAAATCAAACGAGAAATCCTCTCTCGAGTTCATTCCCATTTACAATCAATTCAACTGTTGGCCAAACAATCGAAAGCATTTAATACAGGAAAACATAAACAGAATCAAAGAACGACAAATAGATCATAGATCTGGAAATCAAAATCAATATATACAAGGTTTCATTTCCCCTAAAAGAAAATGCTTAGTTCATTACAAACATAGCATCAAAATGAAGAACACGAGAAATCATAAACTAAACGTAAAGAAAAAGCTTATGAAAAACCCGAGTCGAAACCCTCGTCGAAGCTTCCCGCGAAGAACTGGCGAGAACCGAAGAGAAAACCGAAGAAGAAGTCGAAGAGAGTCGGTCCAAGAAGTCCTCCTTGTTAAATGACACAAGGGATCTATTTATAGTATGCTTTGCCTTTTAAGATATTTTTTACGCATCCCAAGGCCCATATCGCGATATGAGCGGCAATATCGGGCGATATGGTAAAATTGCAAGCTCTCTGTTTCGTTTCTCCCCATATCGCGATATGGAATGGCATATCGCGCGATATGGCAAAAATGCAAGCTCTCTGTTTCGTTTTCTCCCATATCGCGATATGGAAGGTAATATCACGATATGGTCGCTGCAATAACTTAAAACTCTGTTTTGACCCTTTTGTAGCCCGAATTTGACAATTTTGCATTTCACAAAAGTTGTAGCTCTTGCAGTTGGCTTTCTAAATCCATTTGAATCAGCTCAATCGGAGGTCGTATGAAGAAGTTATGCATAAAATACCGAACGCTGCCACCATCCACTTGATTGCAATTTTTGCTCTTGTTTGACTTGATTCTCGGCTTCGCTTTCAAAATCGTTTCGAATCGGCAAAAATAGCTAACAAAACCTGAAAATATAAATAAAACAAGAAACGCATAATAAAAACAAATAAAGCCGAAAACTCGTACGAACGAAGACCAAAACTTGAAGAATTGATAAGTGAAAATCATGCAAAATGAACACTTATCACACCCTCAAACTTAGATCTTTACTCGTCCCGAGTAAATCAAAAGGAAACAAAAACAAAAAGGAAATAAAAACAACAAACTAAAACTAGGCCACTAACGTAGGGAAACACGATTGAATTTAGCGTATGCAACAAGCCGTTGAACCCCTGGGTACCCCCAAAGGACGAGTTATGTCTCGTGAGGGTTTTCAGACAACACACCCACAAAGTTGCCGGATTGGTCAAAGCATTGCAATTAATTCCAAAGATAAAACGAGCTAGATAACCTAAAATCTCAGAATGGCCCACGGCTTAAGGTATTCGACTTTCCTACCGACGCAATTAGTTGTTTCTACACCAAAATGAAAGATAGACTCAATAATCCGTAATTAAACAATAAACACACTCATCGAGGGTTTTGAGTAGAAATGTGGGTGAAGAATAAGTTTTGATTCTGAAATTCAAAAACTCGAGTTGGGCATAAGTAGGTCTATTTATTCAAACAGAAATGACAACAACAATATTTTTGGTGATTTTCATCACAATATTTTCCTTTTTTTCATTTTTTTTTGAAAAGGGCATAATCGTGACTCGTGCAAGGCTCGACACCGCTGTGTTATCTCTCTGACCCACGTATTGAACTTTAGTCCAAGAAACCCCCAAGCTTGACAACTCGAGAGACTTAGGCGACGAGGTGCACCCAACGGGTTAAGCTCGAGTCAGAAAGGCGGGGAAATCAGAGCGTGAATCACAACAACACCACATATTATTATTTTTCTCTTTATCTTTTTTTTTAATAGACAAAATAACATAAAATAAAAACGTAAAGACCATTGATAGAACTTTTAGCCAACAACTCGAATTGTGAACACATAATTCAATTCTAACTCGCCCCCCAAACCTCGGACTATTATACCCCTCAGAAAAGTGCGCTCAAGCTTAATCGGAAAGGATTCGAAAGGCTATCCACACAAGTTGCAAAAACGCAGTCGGAAGGTTCATCTATTATTAGCCGGTTATCCACAATTTCAATTTTAAAATCAACTAGCCAGTCTACTAATTGATTAATTGCTTTGCTTCAATAGAATCCGGAAATGCAACTTACACTCGATCCTAAATGAAATGCATGTGACAAACATAACACAATTACGGAAATCGAAATACATAAATGAAACTAAATTATATGATATGCATGCAAAAGACCAAATCAAAATAAGCTAAACTCACCCCCAAACTTAAATCATGCATTGCCCTCAATGCGAAAAATAAAAGATATGAGAAAGAAATACGCCCTGAACAGTCTTGCCGCAGATTGATCAGTGTTCTACAGTTGCGAAAGTGTTCTTTGGTTGCACGGGATTCCGTGGATTTTGGCACCGAGGGCGACTTGCCGGAGTTGTCTAGACTTCCCGACTTCTTACTCTTCTTTCCTAGGGGACGAGATACCGGCAAAAATCAAGAAAAATGGGTGAAATCTAGCTTAAACCAAAAAAAACAAAAAAATGCTAAAAACGACAAAAACGACAAAAACAAAGAAAATAAGAAGATAAATAAACAATGGGTTGCCTCCCATTCAGCGCCTGTTTTACTGTCGACGGCTCGACATGATTTGGTCGGACTATGTCCAATCCAAAACCTTGTAGATTGCGCATCCATCCACCAGTCTTGATACATACTTTGCAATCATATCATGGACTAGATTGCAATCACGTAGTGCCCATCCCATCCCATGGAACTTCTCGTTTGCTTTGGAAATCAGTCGGTAGGAGACTAGAATGGGTTGCTTGCCTACCGATCTCTCAAACTCGTATACAAGATATTCGAGCTTTGGAGTGAGCTCTACCTCAAATTTGAAACTCGTCTCCTCGCTCACACTCAAATCCGGAGTAGCAATGTGGATGGGATTTTGTTCGTCAAGTTCCTCTACCATCATCTTCATCCCACTTTCATCACACGCAAAAGTATCTACATAACTGGGATGAATAATTCCCTCAAGGTGTTCAACCTCATCGTTCATACCTGTAAATACCTCGTTGTCTTCATATACGATGGTCGGATGTGGTTTGTGAATGTGACATCTCTGAAATTTTTTGAAAATATTTGCCAGAAACTGGAGTTCGTCTTGTAAATAGCACAAGTGCTCATTTGTCTGTGCAAATCCATTTTCTGGGTTCAACCTTCGATGTCTTTCAATATCCTCCAACTCATGATGAATGTAATCAGCTCTGGATTGAATCTTGCAAAGAGAGAGATCATAAATCGAGGCCATCGATGTATACAAATCTGCTATAAAAATAAAAAAAAAAATCAAAAGAAAAAAAAATGTCTAAAGTAAAGTAAGGATAGTTGGTAACGATATTAGTAAATTCAAGATTAACTAATTCCCCGGCAACGGCGCCAAAAGCTTGATACGCGTAAAACCTACGTATGAAAAACCGCAAGTGTACAGTATTGCGTGTTGTAGAATAGTGAATTCCAGATATCGATCCACAGGGAATTAAGTTCCTAAATTTACAAAGTACCGTAATTATACTATCCTAAACTTTATCTAGATGATCGAAAGGGTGGGGGGTGAAGCTAAAAAGAGAGAAACAATAATAAAAGCAACGGTCCGCCAGTAAAAGCGAGGAATTCCGACGTGTGATGGCTTCTAAGGTAAAATCCACCAGTGTACTATCGATAAAGATCTACAAATCCGAATCTAATGTCAATTCTATATTCGCTAACCCAGACACTAAAATAGCCTAACCCCCGTCTCCAGTGTAGTTAGAGTCTACCCACAGGTCCGACGTCTTCGTTCAGAACCTGATATTAAGAGAGCATTTAGGTCAAGTCCTTAAGGGCTACCCGAGGTGCATCACGTCTCCGTTTCCACAACCCGAGCTATGTTTTCCTAAAATCAAACGAAGACGTCCTCTCTCGAGTTCATTCCCATTTACAATCAATTCAACTGTTGGCCAAACAATCGAAAGCATTTAATACAGGAAAACATAAACAGAATCAAAGAACGACAAATAGATCACAGATCTGGAAATCAAAATCAATATATACAAGGTTTCATTTCCCCTAAAAGAAAATGCTTAGTTCATTAGAAACATAGCATCAAAATGAAGAACACGAGAAATCATAAACTAAACGTAAAGAAAAAGCTTATGAAAAACCCGAGTCGAAACCCTCGTCGAAGCTTCCCGCGAAGAACTGGCGAGAACCGAAGAGAAAACCGAAGAAGAAGTCGAAGAGAGTCGATCCAAGAAGTCCTCCTTGTTAAATGACACAAGGGATCTATTTATAGTATGCTTTGCCTTTTAAGATATTTTTTACGCATCCCAAGGCCCATATCGCGATATGAGCGGCAATATCGGGCGATATGGTAAAATTGCAAGCTCTCTGTTTCGTTTCTCCCCATATCGCGATATGGAATGGCATATCGCGCGATATGGCAAAAATGCAAGCTCTCTGTTTCGTTTTCTCCCATATCGCGATATGGAAGGTAATATCACGATATGGTCGCTGCAATAACTTCAAACTCTGTTTTGACCCTTTTGTAGCCCGAATTTGACAATTTTGCATTTCACAAAAGTTGTAGCTCTTGCAGTTGGCTTTCTAAATCCATTTGAATCAGCTCAATCGGAGGTCGTATGAAGAAGTTATGCATAAAATACCGAACGCTGCCACCATCCACTTGATTGCAATTTTTGCTCTTGTTTGACTTGATTCTCGGCTTCGCTTTCAAAATCGTTTCGAATCGGCAAAAATAGCTAACAAAACCTGAAAATATAAATAAAACAAGAAACGCATAATATAAACAAATAAAGCCGAAAACTCGTACGAACGAAGACCAAAACTTGAAGAATTGATAAGTGAAAATCATGCAAAATAAACACTTATCAGTTTTCAAGGTTTCAAGTCGAATGGCTAGAGGAGAATATTTTTCTTTGGCAAATCCTGTACTAGCGAGCATCTACCGTGCTTAAGGGGAATATCTAAATCGGAGAATTTAGGCGAGTCTCCTATTATCTTCCCCATTCACTATCTCCATGCTTGGTAGGACACACTCTTGAGACCCACTTTCATTCCAAACTCGAGATAATCAGCGCTCATATGGTGAAATATGCTGGAGAGAATATGGCTAAATATTTTGATCTTGATGAGGGTCGCGACTTGTTTCATAATACCATTATGTCGAAGCTCCGCTATTTATGGTATTCCAAGCAAGAAACTTTAGTCATAGACGATGCTAAACTATCCAGCAAATGCAGAGATATTCTTGTGGTTTTGCGATCCAGCTATTTGACACTTCGATGTGAGGCATAACACATTATTGAGGCGCACAACCATCATCGATTTAGCCGCCAACATGGTTTATGTCAAGGCATTCCGCATGACTTGAAGAAAGAGATATTGAACTGTGAGTTGCACAAACTCGTCCGATTCTGGACATCTTGCACTTTATTTGGCACATCCTCCAAGTTTATTATGCCAAGTGATACATCTTCCTTTCCTTTGGTCACAAAAGAGTATACGGAATGGTGGGGAAAAAGTTGAAAAACTTGTTTAGGATCAAACACTAAGTTATCACTCAAACTTGGTCACACTATTCAAAGAACTTCAACGAAAGACCCGAAAGAACCTTATGTTTCTTCATTCATCGGAAATGGAGACATTCAGCAAGCTGCGGGGACTTGTACTAGGAAATGACGCATTCCTCTTGATAACATGGCTCCTAATCCTGAATTCGAAGCTATTCACGGGGAAGGAAATGAGATCATCTCCGCGCTTTTACCTTCAAACGATGAGTTTAGCAATCAATGTCCATCGAAGGAGACGTCCAAGGTTTTTGACTTAGCCATTGCAAATTCCTCATCTTTTGAGGGTGTGCCCACTTCTACATTGTCTTTCGACGGATCATAAAATAAATCATCCTATTTTCTTTATTCCCTTTTTTTCTTAATTATTTTGTTCTCATATATATATATATATATATATACTTCCTGATTTCGAAGATTGGGAGTCCACGAAGGCAATTATGAGAAGGAGGTTGTTCCTTCCCATTATTATAGGGAATTGAAGATGCAGAGCTTGAGGCAAGTTACTAAGTTAGAAGAAAGGAGTTCATCCAGTTGGAGATCACATAGGAGATCTTCAACGAGCCAAACAAGAGAACCATTACAAAATCCCAAAGCAGAGAAAATTCTACGAGACAAAGGAGACCACGGGCAATTCATGAGAATGGGTGATTCTTTATCGCCACTTGAGAAGGAAGAAACTCGTCATGTTTTTGAGAATGAGAAGATTCAAACAGATTTAGGAAGTGATGATGCGTTAGTTGAAGAAAAAGTAAGTGAGGGTTGAGGTCGAGTTCGACCGGGAAGAAAAAGAAGGTTCGGATTCGAGGGCGAATCCTTTTGAAGAGGTGGAGAATGATACGATCCAGCGATGCATCGAAGTTAAGGAGGAGCTAAACAAAGTGCAAACTCACATTGTGCATGTTGATAAGATGGCACTGATCGTGATCGTGAAATCAACTTTAGTGTTGGCTCAACCAAACGATGATCCAGATCGCACTTGGAGGGATGACATTGAGTTTGAGAGCTGTGTTAGTTTGCTCCCAAAGAGAGAGATCGATCATGAGGTCGATTTTATTTATACTATTTGTAATATTTGTCCGGATTCGAGGACGAATCCTTTTAAAGAATGGGAGTATGATACGATCCTCACAAGCTCCAAGTTGAAGAATTGGACGAAACGAAATTGTACAAGTTTTAAGAGTTTATTTGAGTTGGATTTGAAGAATAATGGTTTCAATTAGACCTTTTAAGAGTCAACTAGAAGTTCTAAAATTTTCATATTTTGATCCGAGAGCGAGCTTGAAGTGCATGCACGTGTACAACCCAATGTCTACACGAGTTTAGAAGGGTGATCGGGAAGTCGGCTTGAAGATCAAGTTATCCAATTTATTTTTGCACGTTTTTAATTAAGGATTTATTATGTTTTTATTATTTTAGAGTTCTTTATTGTTAGGATTTGGTTATTTATTTGTTTTCTTATTTTAGTTTAGTTAGGAGTCATTTTTCTTGTGAAAAATGAGTCTTTTTAGATCTTATAAATAGGTTGCCAATACGGCCTATTATAATTGACAAATTTTAATGAATATTTGAGTGTTTTGAGAGTTAATCCTCATTCGCTGTTCTACAGTAAATTTCGGGATTTTACAAGTGGATTCTTGTAACTTTCTTAGAGACATAATATTGGTTTCCGGTTCTTTATAACCACGGGGTCAATAGTCCACCTTGATAATATTGGTTTCTAGCTCTTTATAGCTATGGGGTCATTATTCCTTGCTTCCGCCAACTTTGATTCCTTTGTTTTTGGATGTTCCGATCTTGCTTCCGCGTAAGGTATGTGGGTCTCGTAACAAGTTCTACGGGATTCGTATCAGTAAACCATTGACATCTCAAATATTCGATTCAAGCCTTTCTTCTCCAAGGAAAACTTGAATAGCCTCTCTAAACTCGTACACTTTCGCTTCTTCCAATTCTTCAACTTGGAGCTTGTGAGGATCGTATTATACTCCCCCTCTTTAAAAGGATTCGTTCTCGAGTCCGGACAAATATTACAAAGAGTATAAATAAAATCGACCTCATTATCGATCTCTCTCTTTGGCAGCAAACTAACACAGCTCCCAAACTCAATGTCATCCCTCCAAGTGCGATCTTGATCATCGTTTGGCTGAGCCAAGACTAAAGTTGATTTCACGATCACGATCACTGCCATCTTATCAACATGCACAATGTGAGTTTGCACTTTGTTTAGCTCCTCCTTAACTTCGATGCATCGCTGGATTGTATCATCTCCTGTTCTTGCAGTCGAGAAGGCATATGTTGAGGTCTCCGAGTTTTTCCCTCATATCATCAAAAGTGAAGCCGAAATAGTACTTTTAAATTTCTATTGGCAAAGGATTTCCCAAAAGATCATAAGCACCTCATTTCACCAACTTCCAGAGATAAAGCCATCGATCGAGAGATTGCTCAAAGGCATGCAAGCTTACATGAAAGACATATCACGTTTGGAGAAACGCTTGAATTCATATTTCGAATATGTTTCAATACACAAAGGTCAAGTGAGATTTCATGCAGAGAGAGACACAAGAGATGCACGAGAAGTCTCTTTTGCTTGTACAACGATATCTTTTCGATGCTGAACTGCAAGAAAATGAGCCTGTCGAGACGGTTAACAACGTGAATGCCTAAATTCTTGAATCACTAAGCAACTAGAAGAGCTGAGGAACAAGAAAGAATCAGCAAGTTTAGCTCTTGGTAAGGTTGAAGAATATTTGGCCAGGATCCAGCGGGTTGTGACAACGAAAAGAGAGAATATTTTTCATCTTGGGAACTCACCATTCTTATCTAACCATGAGGTGGAAGCTTTGGAGAAGATGGAAGTGCTACTTGAAGAATATCGACAGGAGTTAGAAACTCTAATTCTGTTTTTCTTTTAGCATTTTTTTTCATGTCATTTTACTATCTTTCGATGTAAAAGAACCCATCTTTTTTAGGCAATCGAATTGTCTCGTACTTCTCATAATGCCTTATTATCGTCTTGGCACCCCTCTTTCATATTTTTGTAGCAAGTGACAACTTTGAATGATTACATCGTGCACATTTGCGAATTCGCCTGATTTTTACAAATTGATTAACTTAAAAGAAAATTAACCAAACTTCCTTAAAATAAACTTAGTTACAACGAACAAATTTTTTTTTTTGGTTTGACTGAACATAGAATACAGGTCTAAGTTGCCTACATACCCTCCTCAAAGGGGTCAAGTCATAACGTAATTCAAGTGAACAACTTAGAACACATTTTTCTTTTGGTTTGATTGAACTTAGAATATGGGTCTAAGTTGCCTACGTACCCTCCTTAAAGGAATTAAGTCATAACGTAATTCAAGCGAACAACTTAGAACACATTTTTTTTGGTTTGAATGAACTTAGAATATGGGTCTAAGCTGCCTATGTACCCTCCTCAAATGGATCAAGTCATAACGTAGTTCAAGCAAACATACAACATCAATTTACCATGTTCTTTTCCTCGAAGGTAGATGTTTCTTCAAGGGTAGTAGTGCTTCAAGAATTTGCCATTTATGGGGCCAATTCGTAATCCGTCATTGTCCACCAACATATAGGCGCCAATCGTGTAAGCTTCCTTCACTACATAGGGGCCGTCCCATTTTGACGTGAATTTGTTCCCCATTTGTTGGGTGAGGGTAATTGTCCTTTTTACTGCCAGAACCAGATCACCATTTTAAAATGATCGAGGGCGGACCTTTTTATTGAATGCTTTAGATATACGGGCTTGATAGCATTCAATTTCCTGCTGAGCTTCTATTCTCTTCTCATCTAGCGCCTCCAATTCTTCAAGTCTAAGACGAGCATTATCTTCGGCGGTTAGTCCCTCTTGTACCGCAATACGAACCGAAGGTATTTGACTTTTAAGTGGAAGGATAACTTCTACCTCATAAACCAATGAATACGGAGTGGCTTGAATGGCAGTCCGATATATCATTCTATACGCCCATAGAGCTTCCCCGACCCTCTCGTGCCAATCTTTCTTTGACTTTGAAACTACTTTCTTCAAAAGATTGCACAAAGTTTTGTTGAACGCCTCTGCTAGACCATTCGCATCTGCATTATACATTGAGGAGCTGTGTAGCTTAAACCCAAATTGCACACATAACTTATCCATCAACTTGTTGTAAAATGGTCTTCCATTATCGGTAATGACGTATCGAGGTATTCCATATCTAAAGATAAGATGGAAACGAATGAACTGGACCACTGTTTCCTTCTTCACTTCCTTCAAAAGAACCGCCCCGCCCGTTTGGAGAAGTAGTCAGTAGCTGCCAATATATAAGTGGAAATAAGGGTGAAAGTCGGATGGATCAGATCGGAATTATCATTTTTGGAATATTTCCAAAAAAAATCGGAAGTACAAAATCAATTCCAATTCCAAAATTTTCGGAATCTAAAAATTGATTCCAATTCCAAAAGGCCCGGAAGTTTCGGAAAAAAATCGGAAATCACATAAGTTTCAAAATTTTAAAATTTCAATATTTCAAAACTTAGCCGAAATTTTCTAACATTGTAATACTTTTCTAAAAATAAGAATATCCACCTCGATAAAAGTAAAATTAATAACTACTAAATTTCAGTTAAAAAAAAAGTAATAAACCACATCATAATATCCAATAAAACTTACAGTTACATTTTAATATGTTAAAATTCTAAAACAAAACTTAAATCAAATCATTGTTTCATAAAACAAAATAAAAATTTAAATTAAGTATTATATAATATATATTATTTATAAGTGTATTTTTCGAAATAAAAAAATCGGAATTTTTTGGAATTAATTTTGGAAATTAAATCGGATCGAAAACCTGAAATTCCAATTTTTTTATATGATTCCAATTCCAATCCAAAAAATTCGAAAATCGGAATTTCGGAATTCAGAATGAAAAAAGTTGTTCTCATATCGGAACTTTTCGAATCGGAACCGGCGAAAATTAGAATTTATGTTCCAACTTGCGCCTCTAAGTGGAAATGAGGTATGGTTGCATTCATATCTAAAGTTAGGGGCAGTCACATTTCATAGGGGGTCGGGAGCTATGTGTAAGTGAAACTTAAAAGGGGGTGTGCAAAGTAGAAAGTAAACTAAATGAGACTGAATCGTATTTGGAACTAGCTCATATATATTTATAAATAAAAACCCTTATAAACAAACATTACTTTCATTCTCAAATTATTCTCGAATTTCCCATAGTAAAATGAAAATAACTATCAAATCTAATCCAAACATTGCCAATGTCTTCTAAAAAGAAAAAAAGAAAAAGAAAAAGGGATTTGGATAGTAATGTTAGTAAATATATTAGGCCCAAAAAGCCCGAACAAGAAACCAGTCGCGCCTCCACAAACTATCCCTACACCCGCTCCCACCGGATACTTTCTCAACTTCTCCTTATCTCACGCTCTTTCAATTAAGCTTACTCGACACTGTTCTCTCTCTTTCTCTCTTTCTCTCTCCTCTTTCGCTCTCACGCACAAACACACACACACAACAGACACACTACACTAACACATGGCATCGGAAAATCAGCACGACGCCTTAATCTCCGCAGTCCCACCACCCAACACCACCACCACCACCACCGCCCCTTCGCCAGACCCACCTCCACTCGACAACCCAACCACCGCCACCGCAAACCCCCCAAAACGGCAGCGCCGCCCCAGCGTCCGCCTCGGCGAGATCGGCGGCGACCCACCTTACGATGCCCACCAACGCCGCCCCAGCAGAACCTGGCGCTTCCACAAGGACCCATCCTTCGCCGCCAAAACCTCCAAAACCCGCCCCCTAACTAATCTCGTCAACGGCGGAGCCGCCGCAGCCGATTCCAATGTCCAGGATTCCGTCGAGCTCTCCCAAAATTACGTCGATTTCACCCAACGGAAGCCGAAAATCAAGAAGCCCACAAAAAGGGTCCGCACAAATTGGACCAAATTCGACTCCTCCGCCATCAACAACAATGTAGGCGGCGGCGGCGGCGGAGGAGGAGCAGGGTTAATCGAGAGCACGAACCTCTTACAAGAAGAAGACGACAACAATAACGACGAATTTAGGGATTTCGAGGCCGAGGGTTCGGATAGCCCTATGTTGAAAGAGCAACAAAGCCCGATTAATTCGGGAGAGAACATGGGTTTACAGTTTTGGGATCAACAGAGAAGGGGCAACGGAGTTCATATTAACAACGAGGTTAATTCGCCGGAGAAGCAGAGTGAAGGGAACAACGTAGGGGTGAGGGAATGGTTACTAGGGTTAGGGTTGGGGAGATACGCCCCCGTTTTCGAGATACACGAAGTCGACGATGAGGTTTTGCCTATGCTCACATTGGAGGATCTTAAAGACATGGGAGTCAATGCCGTTGGTTCTCGTAGGAAAATGTACTCCGCCATTCTCAAGCTGCGTAAAGGCTTTTCGTGAGTTTGTTTTTCTTTTCGTTTCTTGTATGGATTGTTTTTCTTTTTTTAGTTGTTTGTTGTTTTTCGTTTATGTGTTAGCAACTTGAGTAATAATAATAATGATATGATTTTTGTTGTGGTAGTAACTCGGGTTTTTTCGTTTATTTCGATTTTGATGTGTCCGTGGTTAGTTAGTTGTGACAAATACAATGTTGTGACTTAAAGAGTTATAAATCTTTAGGAATGTATTGAACTTGTGTATGTTTGTGACTCGTGGTTGTGAAGAATGTGTGGTGATCTCAATTTACAATTGTCTTTTCGTCGGCAATAGGATATTTGTTTGGTATGATTATCAGTCTACTAACACTAGTTACAAACAACTGGAATAACTTGCAAGTTTTACGACATCAAGAATTTCGAAAAATGACGATAGGAAACATTAGTCAAAAGGTTAGACCGTTTGAAAGGGCGAAATAGAGAACAAATTTCTGGGTTAGATAGGGAGGCAGTAGTGGGGTGGTGGCAGGAAGGTATCAATCTAGGGTTTCAATTTGGGGATTTTTTTTTCTTTTCTTTTTTTCCCCACGAAAATTAGATTTTCAAATTCAAATAGGAAAAAGAAATAAAAAAATAGGATTAGTAGAGAGAGGAAAAGAAAATCTAAGAATAAGATTTCACAGATGAAAAATCGAACTTGAAGCTCTTGATACCTTGTTAGTATAGTAAAGTAGACAAGTTAGGATGCAGAAACGATAGGATGCAGAGGCGACTGTTTTATTATATACTATTGAATGAACTCACTCTCTTTGTGTAGAGATGGGAAGAGATATCTAACTAGGTAGAATTTGTTCCATAAGACGGAGATTTATATATGAGGAGAGTGAATATAAAGTACACATCAACCTTGCTGCACGGATTGTTGATATTGTAACATCGCTTAAGTGAATTTTCTTGTTTTAAGATATATTTTATTGTTTTCCTATGGTTTATCTTAATATTGTCTTGCTCACTACAGTATATGGTTGACAAATGTTGCCGTGTCTGAATGATATTACTCGAACAAGTACAGTTTATCTATGGTTATTTGTTGATTTCAAGATTTGTATAGTTGGAGTTGTCAGTTCGCTGTCGGTTTGGACGAAATTGTTAAAAGTTTCCACTTAACATGGGAAAGCAGTTCTTTTGTTGTTGCAATTATTTGATTCGGTTTTACTTAAGCTGAGAGAGTGGTTTCCATTTCGAATCGGTACAGAACAGTTTTCGTTATAGTGGAGCTTAAACATTTTTTGATTCTATAGTTGAATTAGACCTTTTAACATGGCTAGGTGCAACCAGGTCGGACGAATAAACGACCCCAATAAGAACAAATAAATGATCTTTTTAGTTAGAAGCAGGACATATAACATATTTTACGGCTTAGTTGAATCTTGTCTAATAGGAGCAATATATTATTTACTAAAGCAGAGCTATTACTCTCGGAATTTAGTATGTTTCTTTTGATCGATAACTACTTTGTGATTCAATTTGCAACTCTTTATCATCTTATTGGTGCTTCTTCTTAGAAGCAGCTAATTGTCGCATCCATTTTACAAGAAATGTAATAAAAAACAATATAGTTTTGGATTTCCTCGTTTAATTTAAGACTTGTGCGATCTAGGGCTGATTGAAATATTAGAGAGGGTATTCTTGTAAATACTGTTTTATGCTTTGATCAATTACCTTTCAGCTTCGAACAAACATACATTTCGGTAATGTTTTGATATGGTCCGAGGAAATCTCACTTTCTTAGGCTCCGAATTTTCTGGCATAATTTTGCGTCAAATAAGTATATTAATGGAAAGTATTGCGGAGTCTAATTTCATTTTTTAACTTGTATAGATTAAAGTCAGTCGACTACTTGTTTGTTTCGTTAACGATGTACTGTTAGATGCCTGTATTCCTATGTATATGCGAGATAAATCTATTGGCTTGCTGCGACTAAATTTTGTGCAGGTTATTCGAACTTTTGATTGAAGAAAACTGTAATTTTGTGATATTGATATCATCAAATGTCTCTATAAAAAACCATATTATATTTTTCTTTTGACACTATTCTCCTTGCTCTATGTATCAATCATATTTTGAAAAATATCTGCATATTTTGTATGGTCAAATTAATAGTATCTGTATTTTGGGTGCAGCTGACAATTATTTCTTTATTGTTTTCTTGGACTATTTTATGTGATTTTTCTTATTGTGATTTATATTGTAGCATCTCCTTGTATAGTAGAGAATCTCAATAAATTAATACTTGATAAATTAATAATATCGCTTAAATAATAGTGTCTTCTGGTTCGGTTCGGACTCAGTAAAAAGCTAGTAGATTATTAGTTCAATATAAGAAAGTAGAGTTAGTATTAATGATAAGTTGTTCAGCCTTTAATACAAGCAAGGTTTAATAACACTAGGATTATTAGTGAGATGAATCCCAGTAGTCCAGTACCATCAACTCTATCACAACAAACCAAATTAAATTGAGACTGACAAACCACCGCATTCCTAAAACAATGAATGAATGAGAATAATTATATATATATATATATATATATATATATATATATATATATATATATATATATATATATATATATATATATATATATATATATATATATATATTAATTTGTAAAAAAAAAATGTATAATTGTTGTAGAATGTAGCGCAAAATATAAATATAAGAACTTTACTAATATATTTAACCGTGCGTGCAAAATAAAGATTCATTAGCGAAAAGAGAATATTGTTATTGAAAGCTTCTGTACCCATTTCTCATTACATAATGTTGCTATTTAAGAAAAATTCCTTGAAGCATTTGTCATGCTTTAATACAACGAAAAATGACACGTTAATGCTTGAGATTAATTCACAATTAAAAGAAATGTTTGGATAATAGTTACACTAAGGCTATAATGTGCACAAGCTATCACGTGAAGGTTTTAGTGCTTCACATGCAAAGAGTAATATCATTGGTGGTGGATTCCACCATGACAACACTCCTCCTTGGACGAAACACCATTGTGTTGATTAAAAATTCAAGTCGTGTGCATAAGGTGCCTCGTTAAAAATATTTGCTGGAAAAACCCATTGGGACAAAAACTAGTTATAAAGGAAAAAGAGTGCAGCGCACCATTGCTCCTCCTGAAATGAGCAATATAAACCTCAAGGGTAGGTCGTCAATCTTGCTTCGTATTGGTTCTTCTCATTCCAATGCAGTATATCAATTTCTCGAATATAGAAGTTGGTAAGGCCTTAGTAAATAAATCAGCAAGATTGTCACATGAGCGAATTTGTCGAACATCAATCTCTCCATTCTTCTGAAGCTCATGTGTATGGAAGAACTTTGGGGATACATGCTTGGTCCTGTCACCCTTTATATATCCGCGTTTTGTCTGCGCTATACAAACAACGTTATCTTCGTAAATGACAGTAGGCTTGTCTGTAACTGGATGTAACTGGCAGGAGTCTCGTATATCTGAAATAACCGATCGTTGCTAAACACATTCTCTACCAGCCTCATAAAGAGGTATTATTTCTGAATGATTTGATGAGGTGGCCACTAATGTTTGTTTGGTAGATCGCCAAGATATACCTGCACCATTATAACAAAATAAATATCCAGTTTGTGAGCGAGCTTTGGGGTCAGATCGATATCCCGCATCGGCATAACCATCTAACCCTTGGTTAGTTTTATTTTTCGAATAGAATAATCCCAAATCCGCAGTACCACGGAGATATCGAAAAATATATTTAACACCATTCCAGTGTCTCCAGGTTGGCTCATTACTGTATCGCGCAAGCACATTTACGGCAAAAGCTATATCAGGTTGAGTGCATTGTGCTAGATACATTAATGCTCCGATTGCATTGAGATATGACACTTCTGGGCGAAGTATCTCTTCATTAAGTTATTTAGGTCGGAACGGATCCTTTTCAGGATCTAAATTGCGTACAACCATAGGAGTGCTTAATGGATTAGAATTTTCCATACTGATGAATAATCGTTTAGTGTATGCAGACTGATGAATAAGTATGCCGTTATTTCTATGCTCAAACTCTATCCCAAGACAGAGTTTGGTTTTTCCAAGCTCATTGACCCCAAACTCTTTCTTTAAATATTCAACTGCATTGGCTAACTCTTCAGGAGTTCCAATCAGGTTCATGTCATCCACATAAACCGCAATGATAGCAAATCCGGTTTCTGATATTTTATTGAAAACGCATGGGTAAATGGGATCATTTTTATAACCTTCCCTGATAAGGTATTCACTCAATTTATGATACCACATGCGACCGGATTGATTTAGACCATACAATGATCTTTGTAATTTGATTGAGTGCAGTTCACGAGGAGCGCCAGAGTCTGGCATTTTAAATCCATTGGGAATTCTCATATAAATATCAGAATCTAGTGAACCATATAGATAGGTCATTACAACGTTCATTAGACGCATGTCCAGTCCCTCTTGGACGACCATATTGATAAGAAAACAGTAAGTGAGCGTATCCATCACTGGTGAATACGTCTCATCATAATCAATCCCAGGCCGCTGGGAGAAGCCTTGAGCAACAAGGCGGGCTTTAAATCGTACAATTTCGTTGTTCTCATTTCTCTTATGAACAAATACCCATTTATACCCAACGGACTTTATATTATTCGGAGTCTGAACAATTTTCCCAAATACTTTCCGTTTTTCTAGGGAAGTCAATTCAGATTTTATTTCTTCCTCCCACCTAGCCAATCATTTCTTTGGCGGCATTCCATTATGGAAAGCGGCTCACTATCATAATCATCGTACATAATTTCTTGTGCAGCTGAGAATGCAAAAATATTATGGATGATTATTTCATTGGAATAACTTATAGAATTCTCGGTATTCCCGGGATTTGATATTTCTTTTTCGATATCAGGCTCAACAAATTCATCTGGAGCATTCTCACTGGGAATCGCCTCATTTAAGGGTTCATTGATTTTCCTCTTTCATTTTCTAGAAACAACGTCCTTTGATCCAATAGGTCTACCCCGTTTTTGTCGTGGGGGTCATCATTCATTTTCGGATGTTCTTCAGGAACATCGATCCTAGCAAGCACATTCACAGCTGGAATATAAGACTTCGTGACTTTACTAGTATCATTAAATTGATCAAGAAGTCTATTGTCAATATTCTGTAAATGAATGATTCTATGGATCTCATTTTCACATTCAGATGTACGTGAGTCTAGATGAAGTAAATGTTGCTCACACCAAGTGACATTCTCGATTGGTTTTTGTTTATCATTATCAATGATATTTTTATGTTTACCAATCGATGGAAATACAGTCTCATCAAAATGACAATCCGCAAATCTCGTGTTAAATAAATCACCCGTCATTGGTTCTAAGAATCTAATAATCGACGGTGAATCAAACCCAACGTATATGCCAAGTCAGAGTTGGGGACCCATTTTAGCCCTACGAGGAGGAGGAATTGTAACTTTCACATCGCAACCAAATGTGCGTAAGTGTGAAATATCGGGCTCAAATCCCAAGGCCAATTGCATTGGGGAATGCATATGATAAGCAGTGGGGCGTAATTTAATCAGCGCTGATGCATGGCCCATGTTGCACTAGCGAGTTTTGATCTCGTCAGCAAAGTACGAGCAATTATTTGGACGCGTCCAGTCCATTTTGAGTGTGAATGTATACTATTGGGTCCTCGACATTTATTCCCAGTGCTGCACAATACTCATCAAAACCTTTCGATGTAAATTCTCTGGCATTGTCCATCCTTCTATTTTTGATGCGATAATCAGGGAAATGTGCTCGGAGTTTAATAATTTGTGCTAGCCAAAGTGCAAATGCAACATTTCGCGTAGATAATAAGCATACGTGGGACAATCTACATGATGCACCCACTAAAACCATAAAATATCTAAATGGTCCACTTGCAGGGTGTATTGGTCCACAAATATTACCATAAATACGTTGTAAAAGCGATGGTGATTCATAACCAACATTTTCAACGGAAAGTTTTATAATTAGTTTTCCTTGTGAACACGATTCAGTTAAGTATTCATTGGACATCAAGATTTTTGTATCTTTTAATAGATGTCCTTTAGTATGTTGTGAAATCCTACGCATCATAGTCGTTCATAGGTGACCTAGTCGATCATGCCATAACCCATGTATATCGGGATTAATAAGTTTCCATGGCATAGTGGCATAGGATTCGAAAGCTCGAATTTGGAAACAATACACTCCAGAACCTGTCGCTTCGAGTTTTTCATGAACAATTCTTTTGTCCATAACATATACATAGACACTCCACGGTATTTTAAACAAGTGTCCCTAAATGATATCCATTACGTCTTACATCTTTAAAACTCAATAGATTCTTATTTGATTACCGGATACCAATGCATTTTCAACGTGCAAAGTGGTACCATTAGGCAACACAATTGTTGCGTTCCCGGAGCCAGTGCCTTGCCCAAAGTCACACTCGAGAAACATATTTTGTTATTGAATATTGAGTGCGTAGTTCCACTATCGAGTAGGCAATTTTCTCTTTTGTCGATGTTCTCCATGGTTGCATGAATTAAATAACATAAAATTAATATTGAATCATAGTGTAGTTTGAAAATAATATGATAACAAACTCAAAGTTTTATACATAATCAAAATATCAGCTCGACATTGGGAACATAACTTCCAAGGGAGATATGTACATGGATACATCAAAAGACAAAATAGCTCAATATCAGGTACTACATCATCCGAGAGAGATATATGCAAAGTGAGTACAAAATAACCCAAAAGAGATGCTCATTTGGTAATTTACACAAGAGGATCAAGATCTGTAAAGAAATATGATAACTCAAGAGAGGCTCTATCTTGAGCAGGATCATGATTAAGCATGTTCCCAGATGTGCTGGCTTCAAGACAGCAAGTGGCATTTCTACCTCAGTGACATGCGCTTGGACATTTTTTCTTTTGTTTCCTTTTGAATCCTAGTACAGATTTACCAGATGTTGGGCGGTTCTGCAAACTCTGGCCCAGTATCCAGTCATTCCACAACGAATACACATATTTTCTGGAATTCTTTCAGCGGGCATCTTGCCTTCATAGCGATTTGCGTAAAATGGTTGTTTCTGTCTGACCGTATTATTATTTCGACGGGGATATTCATATCCACCTCGGTCATTGTTTCGGGTATCTTGAGGGGACCATGTCCACCGCCCCCGCGGGCACCACGCCCGAATCTACGCCCACGACCTCTAAATCGGCCCATATTTCGGTTTTGATTTGCATGTGCTTCAGGCACAACTTGGGATCCACATGGTCGCAAATCATGATTTTTCAGCAATGCATTTGTTTTTTTTTCTTATATGAAGAGTACATAGATAAACTCCAAGTATGTTTTAAACTGGCGCCCTATATTGTTGTTGGAGCACTAAGTTCGAGGCATGCAAAGTGGAGAAAGTTTTTTCCAATTTATCATATTAAAATATTTTAACTCCGCACAATGCCAAATTATAGTCGACAACAGATTTGAAGTCCTGCAGCCTTATAGTGCTGCCAATTATATTGAGCTTGTGGGAGAATCACAGTCTTTGTGTGATCAAACCTCTCTTTGAGTTTTTTTTCCATATTTCTGATGGCCTTTCCAATTGTATATATTCGTCTTTCAAATCCTCGGAAAGATGATGGCGGATAAAAATCATAGCATTTGCCTCGTCTTTCCTGTTTGCCTCTTTCATATCTACACAATCCAAGGCTTTCACAGATCTAGCCCTTGGAGGTGTAATTTGATATCTAAGCTCCAGGATAAAAAGTTACTGCCGGTAACATCAATGATTTGAATCTTCTGTTTTTCGATTTCAGCCATCATAAAATAAAATAAGAAGAAAATAGTACAACAAAAAGAAATTCAATTTTACAAACCTATAATTTTGAAGAGCAAAATCTCGTGCCGATAACGTGTTGTCGAATACAGTGCAAAATATAAATATAAGAACTTTACTATTACATTTAACCGTGTGTGCAAAATAAAGATTGAATAATGAAAGGAGAATATCATTATTGAAAGCTTGTGTACCCATTTCTCATTACAAAATGTTGCTATTTATACAAAATTCCTTGAAGCATTTGTCATGCTTTAATACAAGGAGAAAATGTCACGTTAATGCTTGAGATTAATCCACAATTAAAAGAAATGTTTGTATAATAGTTACACTAAGGGAATGTACACAAGCTATCACGTGAAGGTATTTGTGCTTCACATGCATAGAGTAATATCAAGTTTAATAAGAGAACTCTCTGGTTTTTTTATTTCTCCAATACCAATTCACGTTTCATACATAGCAGACTATATATTGACATGATAAAAAGGTACAGATTAGCTATGTTCTATAATTAAAGATTCTATTTTATATTTTTCCTATTTTACATAGATAAGTATCCATATAGTTACGTATGGAATATCTCAAGAGAAATCTCAACACTCCCCCTCAAGTTGGTGCGTGGATATCGTACATTCCCAACTTGTCTACACTCTTTGCAAAAGCTCGACTTGAAACCGCTTTAGTAAGAACATCTGCCAATTGGTCATCAGATCGAATCGTTGGTAACTCTAGTATCTTTTCATCCAAGTTTTCTTTGATGAAGAACCTGTCCAATTCAACATGCTTAGTACGATCATGTTGGACCGGATTGTGCGCAATATCACATGCAGCCTTATTGTCACAATACAGTTGGATTGGTTGCTTAGGGGGATAACCCAAATCGGACAAGAGAAATCTTAGCCATAATGCTTCACATAAACCAAGTGCTATACCTCTAAATTCTGCTTCAGCACTTGAGCGAGCAACAACATGTTGTTTTTTGCTTCTGCATGTAACAAGATTTCCTCCCACAAAAGTAAAGTAACCTGAAGTAGATCTTCTATCATCTAGAGATCCAACCCAATCAGCATCTGTATAAACATTTATACATCCAGGATCTCGATTTCTTTTAAACAAAACACCTCTTCCTGGAGCAGATTTAAGATATCTTAAAATACGCATAATTGCATTCATATGTTGCTCTCCTGGATTATGCATAAATTGACTAACAATACTTAAGGCATATGCAAGGTCTGGCCTTGTGTGCGCCAGATACATCAACCTCCCTACAAGTCTTTGGTATCTTCCTTTATCGACGAGAACCTGATTAGTTTCAACAGATAACTTCTATCCTTCTTCAAGAGGTGTATCAATCGGTTGGCAAGCAGACATACCTGTTTCCTTCAGCAAATCTAAAATATATTTCCTTTGGGACAAGAAAATTCCTTTAGCTGATCTAGACACTTCAATCCCTAAAAAATATTTTAGAGGTCCAAGATCTTTCATTTCAAATTCCTTAAACAAGTAGTTTTGAAGGGCTTTGCATTCTTCAGGATCATTTCAAGTCACCACCATATCGTCCACATATACAATAAGTGCGGTGATTTTACCTTCTTGTTTCTTTAGGAACAACGTATGATCTGAGTTGCTTTGATTGTAGCCAAATGCCTTCATTGATTTTGTGAATCTCCCGAACCAGGCCCTTGGAGATTGCTTGAGCCCATATAACGATTTCTTTAATTTGCATACCTTCTGATTGTGTGTTTTTGGTATTGTGCATCCCGGTGGGAGATCCATATAAACTTCTTCAGAAAGCTCACCGTGTAGAAACGCATTCTTCACATCAAACTGTTGTAATGGCCAACCTAGGTTTGCAGCTAGAGATAGCAAAACCCGAATTGTATTCATTTTTGCTACTGGTGCAAATGTCTCTGTATAGTCAACTCCATAGGTTTGAGTGTATCCTTTGGCCACCAACCTCGCCTTATAGCGCTCTATTGTACCATCCGTTTTGTACTTGATGGTATAAACCCATCGACATCCAACTGTTTTCTTCTCGGGTGGGCAGTCAACAAGTTCCCATGTATTATTCTTCTCCAAGGATTTCATTTCTTCATTCATAGCTGCTTTCCACTTAGGGTCGGCCAAAGCTTCATGTACATTGTTAGGAATAGATACACCAGATAATTGATTCATGAATGACTTATTTGATTCTGACAAGCAATGGTTAGACACATAATGGTTCATGGGATATCTAGTTTTACTAGAAATTTCAGGCTCATAGGTGAGTTTAGGTATACCTCTATTATGCCGTTGTGGTAGCTGCTTTGTGGTTGGTTCAGACAAGGTATCAAGCACATCCTCCATCGACGACGATTGGTTTGGTACATCAGTTACTTGAAGCTCAGCTGCTTCAGGTGATAGTGAATCTAATATCACATGTTCTTGACCTTTTTTGGTTTCTTGTTGATCCTCACTACTAAACAAATATTCATTATCATAATTGAGAGTCAGGACTTCTTGTTGATACTCCCCCTGAAGTTCTGACTCTGGTGAGAAATACATGGAACCTTCATGGAACACAACATCCATAGTGATGAACATTTGTTTAGTTGGAGGGTGATAACATCTGTACCCTTTCTGACGGGTTGAATATCCAAGAAAAACACAACGCAATGCACGAGGGTCTAACTTGCTGCGTTGTTTCTTATGGAGGTGTACATATGCTACACACCCAAAGACACGGGGAGGTAAATTTGGGACCGAAGGTGCCGTAACTGCCTCTACAAGGGTCTCATACGGTGTTCGAAAATTGATTGTGCTAGAGGGTACTCTATTGATTAAATAAGCTGCCGAGGTCAGCGCTTCTCCCCAATAGGATAAAGGCATGTGCGCTTCGATCAACATAGCACGAACAACTTCCAACAAGTGGCGATTTTTCCTTTCTGCGACTCCATTATGTTGAGGGGTTTCTGTGCAAGTTGTTTGGTGAATGATTCCGTGTGCTTTCAAATATTGTTGAAGTTCAGTTTTTAAGTACTCCCCACCATTGTCACTCCGTAGAACTCGGATTTGTGTGTTGTACTGTGTGCAAATCATTTTATGAAATTTTTGAAATAATAAATTCACTTCACTTTTAGATTTCATCAAACACACCCAAGTCATTCTAGTACAATCGTCAATAAAAGTGACAAACCAACGGAATCCACTTAATGTAGTCACTCTCGATGGACCCCAAACATCAGAATGTATAAGCATAAAAGGAACCGAACTTCTATTCAAACTTAATGGAAAAGAGACACGGTGACTCTTTGCGAGTTCACACACTTCACAGCGGAAGCTAGAAGCATCAAAATTTTTAAACAAACCAGGAAATAATTTTTTAAGGTAACCAAATGAAGTATGTCCCAAACGACGGTGCCATAACCAAATATTTGTTCCTCCATTATTTTCTCCAGAATTCTCCACTACCAATGCTTGACGCAACTGATTCGAGCTATGTGACTCCAACTCCAGATAATATAACTTTCCTCTTCTAGTACCATAACCAATCGTCTGTCTCGTTTAGATGTCCTTAAATACACAAAAGTCAGGCCAAAAAATTACAACACAAGATAGAGCATTGGTTATTTGGGACACAAATAAAAGGTTATAATCCAAAGATGGAACTATTAAAACAGAATCTAAATTTAAGGTGTGAGTAAGAGACAAAGGTCCTTCTCCAATCACTGGTGCCGAAGAACCATTGGCTGTGGAAATAAATTTTTGTGATGAGGGTGTAAGGGTCGAAAAATTTTCAGAATCAAAAGTCATGTGATCAGTAGCACCAGAATCAATTATCCATGTACTATTACAAACACGTGCACATGAATTTAAAACCTTACCACCTATACCTCTGGTTGCAACCAAAGCCGAGGAATCTCCAGTAGGAAAATAAAACCTTACCACCTATACCTCTGGTTGCAACCAAAAATTTATTTCCACAGCAAACAAAAATTTATATTAATCTATGTGATGAGAAGCATTTGTTGAAAGTGTTGATTTGAAGGTTCCTAGTTTTTGCTTGAGGACAAACAAAAGATCAAGTTTGGGGGTGTGTTAAGTGTATATTTTTACACTTTATCGTATCTTTTTATTTGAGCTTTTGGTGTGATTTAACGGTAATTGGTGCTTAAAAAGTTGATTTATGGAATTCTAGGTACAAATTGACGAATTGGAAAAGTTTGGGGTCAAAACTGCAATTTTGAAGAAAATATGGGCCAAAAGTGAAATAATCAAAAATCTGAAGGAATTGGCACGGCACAGCCGTCCCAAATTTACACCTAAAAATGGCACGGCCGTGCCAAATGCAGAAATTGGGCAGAAGGTTTCGGCGATTCTCGCGCGGCCGTGCGAGAATTGCACTGATTTTCGCGCGGCCGTGCCAAATCACGCTGGAGACAATTTTGGACTTTTAAACACACAAGGAAACCTAGAATCATCTACCAAGTTGGGACATCTATTTAAGCCCAAACCAAGCACGAATCAAAGGACTTTTGACACAACCTTGGAGCGAGAGGAGCGAGAGAACGAAGAATCGAAGACGGAGAATTGACAACTCTTCATCACAATTCTTCTTTATTCTATCTTTTCTTAATCTATGTGTTTTTATATTTTTATTATATTTTTCGTAGAGAACATGAGTAGCTAAGTTTTTAATCTAGGATTTTGTTGGAACCCTATGTGGGGATGGTGAACCCGTTTTCTTGAGATTATGCAATTATGATTTTATGATTATTTCTTCTACTTGTTATGATTGTTAGTGCATGAACTTGATCAATTTATGTGCTTTATCTGTGATTATTGGGATTGACTCGACAGAGCTATTTTGATAATTAGACGGTAAGTAGAAGAACCTTCGAGTAGTTTTCACCGGATGAGTGTGTCAATTGCATGTGGTGTCGTAGACATACAGATATCACCTTAGGTAGCCATTTACAAGACTTGTTAGTTAATGCTTTATTTATAATTGGTTTGCATAGACATATAGTGAATCGTTTATGAATAGAAGACTCATAATACACGCGACAGCGGGTTATGAGTAAATTAGTGTCTCGGGTTAATAATCATGAATCATATATTTCATAATTGAGGGGTTTTGGGTGAGCAATTCTTGCATAGGGGGAAGATAAAATCCTAGATCCGTTTTATATTGATATTTTCTCGTGATTCTTTGCTTTCTTAATTAGTTTAGTTGTTTAATTGATTTAATTTGACAAACTTGCGTAGGCTGGATAAAAATCATAGTTGTTAGAATTTGGTACTTAGGATTAGATAGTTTGAGTATTCCCTGTGGGATCGACATCCGACTCTCACGAGTCCACTTTTACTACTTGTTTGCGATACGTGCACTTGCGTGTTAGGTATTTAACACGCAACAAGTTTTTGGCGCCGTTGCCGGGGAATACGACTATATTATCTATTTATTCTAATATCAAATTTAAGCAATTTTTCTTACTTCAGCCGTTTTATTTATTTTATTTAATTTTTTTTTTAGGTATTTTTTATGCGACAATGAAAGAAGAGGATAATCGTAGGGGAGATGACCAAGGGTGCCTATCGAATGCGGCAATATCGTCAACGAGCAAGAGCAACTTCAGTTAATTAATCCACCACCTCGTCAACGAGCATTGCATGAGTACACCGTTCCAACACTCAATGGGTTTCAATCGAGCATCCAGCAGCCCCCCATTGAAGCCAACAATTTCGAAATTCGAGCGGGACTCCTCACCATGCTCCAAAACAATGGGTTGTTCAGCGGATTAGCTCATGAAGATCCGCATCTCCACTTGGTAAATTTTCTCGAAACGTGTGATTCGCACAAGATGAACGGAGTATCTTCTGAAGCACTGCAACTCCGCCTTTTCAAGCACTCTTTGCAAGGAGCAGTCCGAGAATGGTTACAAACTCGTGCACCACATTCCATCTCATCTTGGCCCCAGCTAGCACAACTCTTCATGAATACGTACAACTCCCCAACCAAAACTGAGAGAATCCGGAGAGAAATACAAAACTTCTTACAAGATGTCGGTGAAGCGTTATTCGAGACGTGGGAGCGGTTCAAACAATTAATTCGGAGATGCCCCAATCATGGTCTTCAAGAGTGGTGGCAACTTCAAATATTTTATGATGGATTGCAAGATAATTCGAGAACGGTGCTCGATTCAGCAGCTGGCGGTATGTTCATGAGCTTGACCTATGACGAAGCATACGAACTTTTGGAGCGAATCGCTAGGAATAAATACATGCGGGCATCGGACCGGTCAAATAGCGGAGCCATAAAGACGGGAGGAATTTTGGAGTTAGACGGGGTCACCGCAATCACTGCTCAATTAGAGAAGCTATCAAAGCAAGTAGCAGCATTGCAAACTCAGCAAGTCCATGCAGTCCAAGTTCCCAACCAGTGCGTAGAAGAAACGGAGTCTCTAAATTATGTGCATGACACTAATCGACAACAGAGGAACCCGTACTCCAACACTTATAATCCGGGATGGAAAGATCACCCCAACTTTGGATGGGGAGGAAATCAGCAAGGACAAAGGCCAGCTCCCGGATTCCAAAATCCGCCTCAAGCTCCACCTCAAGGTGGAGATCTCGCAAACATCTTAGCTCAATTCATGACATCCACTCAAGCTTCCATTCGAAATTAGGAGACACAAATGGGTCAACTTGCAACCCAGCTAAATGCGAGGCCGTCGGGAGCACTGCCATCGAATACGGAAGATCCTCGAAAGAGCAACATCGAGCAGTGAAATGCAGTGAGTTTGCGACATGGGAGGCAATTAGAGGAAGTTCCTAAAAAGTCCGTTGCACCACCGCCTATTGTAGAGGAGCCCAAGGAAAAAACCGAGGTCGGGCCAAGCAACACAAAGATCACAGTAAGTGAACCTACTCCCAAGGTACCTTTCCCTCAACGTTTTCAAAACTCTAAGCTTGATATGCAATTTCAGTTATTTTTGGATTATCTTAAAAAGTTGCATGTTAATATTCCTTTTGTTGAGGCACTTAAGCATATGCCGAATTGGGTTAAGTTTATAAAGGAGCTTGTATCGAAAAAGATGAGGCTTCCGGAGTGTGCAGCAATCATAGACCTCAATGAGCAAAGTAGTGCTATCCTTGCAAATAAAATTCCACCGAAGCTTAGAGATCCGGGCAGTTGTACCATTCCATGCACAATAGGTACTAGGTATTTTGGGCGGGCGTTGTGTGATCAAGGGGCGAGCGTAAATTTAATGCCTTTATCAATTTATGAGAAATTGAACTTAGGAGAAATTAAGCCCACTTCTGTGACCTTGCAGCTAGCCGATAGATCTTTTACTCACCCTTTAGGTATAGTTGAAGATGTATTGGTCAAGGTAGATAAATTCATACTCCCGACCGATTTTCTAGTATTAGACATAGAGGAAGATGAAAATATTCCCCTTATCTTAGGACGCCCATTCTTAGCAACCGGTAGGTCAATTATTGATATAGGAAAGAGAGAGCTAAGAATGAGTGTGGGGGACGAAACAGTGATCTTCAAGGTGTACCGGGTGGATGAAAAGCCTATTACGGCTAATGGATGTTATCTTCTTGATGAGGTAAGTGATTCTAAACTTTTTCCTGTTAAATTACATGATTTAAATTTTTGTGTGGATACTAATGTGCATGTAGGAGAACAAAAGAAAAAGGTTGAGTTGGTTACAACACCTACTCAAAACACCGTGATAAAAGACGATGATGGCACGCCTCATGACATCAAGAAGAATAAATTAAAGGGCATTCCTAAGCGAACCAGTCGAAAGAAGAATCGGATCAACCCATTTATTCAAGACTTTCTCCAAAAGGAAGTTAGGAGATGGGTTCAAAAGCTAAGGAATTGAAGAGAAGGAACAAAGTCTGGCTGAAGACTATAAACTTAGCGCTTCTCGGGAGGCAACCCGAGATTTTCGTTTTTTTTTTTATTATTTATGTTTCTTGTTTTATTTCATTTATTTATTTTATAAGCATGCAAGCTAATTAAATAAGCAATTTTTTTTTATTTTCAGGGGTCAAAGTGCAATTTTGCACTTCACACGGCCGCACCAAAAAAGGCTTGAATCCAGCACGGCCGTGTGGAAAATCGGAGAGGCTACTGCCCAGAATTTAAGTTTCGCACGGCCGTGCGGAAAACAGTTCAAAATCTCATACGGCCGTACGAACCTCAACTGAAGCATAATAAAGGCGAGGGTGGAAGAGCAACCCGGACATGGCCAAGACGACTTATTCAGGTGTATTCTATCCTTAAACTTCGTGTTAATTACATTGAGGGCAATGTAAATTTTAAGTTTGGGGGTGGAAAATTACTTGTTTTTATGTGCTTTAATTTTTTAGTTTGCATGCCTTAAGTTTTTTTTTATTTGAGTTATTTTATTTTAGTTATTTCTTTCGAAATAATAAAAAAAAAAAAAAAAAAATTGCTTGAGATAAATGCTTCGATGAATCATGATGATGAAAGATGGTAGATGTTTAATGATGAAATTGCTTGTTTTATCTTTATTTTGATCGAATTTTGGTGAGCTTTTGATTCAAAGTGTCGTAAGAAGGAGTCATTGTTAGGAATCTCGAATTATGCGTTGCTTTGGTTGAAAGTTTTGTGTTTTAAAATTTGAGTTAATTTATGTTATATCATATGCTATTCGGTTTTAGAACTTGTCTTATGAATTTACAAAGTGAAATATTAAATTGTTGAGCAATTTGGGAAGTGATTTGGGCCATCTTTGAACCGTTTGAGCCTTTCAAGCCTACCTTTAAATTTTTATCTGTCGAACCTTGATTGAGCCTTGGAGAAACGGTGTTCTTTCTTTTAGCCAATGTGTATAAGGTAGAATAAGTGGAGATTTTTGAAAAATTAACCCTTGGAGTTCGGTCGAAATTTTTTATAAGGTCCTTCTTCTTCTTCGGAAAAAAAAAAAGAAAAAAAAAAAAGAGAAAAAAAAAAAGAAAATATAAAAAAAAAATAATAAAAAAGAGAAAGAAAAAGAAGAAGAAGAGACTAGAAGGGGAAGTAAGGACTAGTTGTTGAATTGTTTTGAAAGCTCGATCCATTGTCTTAAGAGCAAAAGTGGAGACTTTTGAACTCTTAAGAATCGAGTTTATTAAAGTCCTTCGAGGTGAATTCATTGTTTCAAACGCCTATCTATCAAAATTTGGCGTAATCACCTCAATTCAAGAAACATAGCCACCTATACCCATATATCCTACCTCGAACCAAAAAGCCCAACATTTGAAAGCCAAAAAGTCCCAATGATCCCAATAGCTCAATTATTTGATACTAGCCGAGTAAAGAAATTTGGTGAGTATTTGGAGTTGAATATTAATATGTAAGTATAAATTTTCTCAATTTTTAATGTACAAATATGGGATACTTGAAGCGATAGCATGGTTTGTGGTTTTTAGCAATGGTGAGTGAATACGTATCTTTGAATTACGAGCTTGTAAATTTTTTAGAATTGTCATGATAATTGCAAGTTCTAAAAAAAAAAAAAAAGTTGACCATTAATCTATGTGATGAGAGGCATTTGTTGAGAGTGTTGCTGTGAAAGTTGTTAGTTTTTGCTTGAGGACAAACAAAAGATCAAGTTTGGGGGTGTGTTAAGTGTATATTTTTACATTTTATCGTATCTTTTTATTTGAGCTTTTGGTGTGATTTAACGGTAATTGGTGCTTAAAAAGTTGATTTATGGAATTCTAGGTACAAATTGACGAATTGGAAAAGTTTGGGGTCAAAACTGCAATTTTGAAGAAAATATGGGCCAAAAGTGAAATAATCAAAAATCTGAAGGAATTGGCACGGCACAGCCGTCCCAAATTTACACCTAAAAATGGCACGGCCGTGCCAAATGCAGAAATTGGGCAGAAGGTTTCGGCGATTCTCGCGCGGCCGTGCGAGAATTGCACTGATTTTCGCGCGGCCGTGCCAAATCACGCTGGAGACAATTTTGGACTTTTAAACACACAAGGAAACCTAGAATCATCTACCAAGTTGGGACATCTATTTAAGCCCAAACCAAGCACGAATCAAAGGACTTTTGACACAACCTTGGAGCGAGAGGAGCGAGAGAACGAAGAATCGAAGACGGAGAATTGACAACTCTTCATCACAATTCTTCTTTATTCTATCTTTTCTTAATCTATGTGTTTTTATATTTTTATTATATTTTTCGTAGAGAACATGAGTAGCTAAGTTTTTAATCTAGGATTTTGTTGGAACCCTATGTGGGGATGGTGAACCCGTTTTCTTGAGATTATGCAATTATGATTTTATGATTATTTCTTCTACTTGTTATGATTGTTAGTGCATGAACTTGATCAATTTATGTGCTTTATCTGTGATTATTGGGATTGACTCGACAGAGCTATTTTGATAATTAGACGGTAAGTAGAAGAACCTTCGAGTAGTTTTCACCGGATGAGTGTGTCAATTGCATGTGGTGTCATAGACATACAGATATCACCTTAGGTAGCCATTTACAAGACTTGTTAGTTAATGCTTTATTTATAATTGGTTTGCATAGACATATAGTGAATCGTTTATGAATAGAAGACTCATAATACACGCGACAGCGGGTTATGAGTAAATTAGTGTCTCGGGTTAATAATCATGAATCATATATTTCATAATTGAGGGGTTTTGGGTGAGCAATTCTTTCATAGGGGGAAGATAAAATCCTAGATCCGTTTTATATTGATATTTTCTCGTGATTCTTTGCTTTCTTAATTAGTTTAGTTGTTTAATTGATTTAATTTGACAAACTTGCGTAGGCTGGATAAAAATCATAGTTGTTAGAATTTGGTACTTAGGATTAGATAATTTGAGTATTCCCTGTGGGATCGACATCCGACTCTCACGAGTCCACTTTTACTACTTGTTTGCGATACGTGCACTTGCGTGTTAGGTATTTAGCATTACCAATTATGTTCGTCAAATTATTTGAACGTTTTCTTTCATTGTTGAATCTTCCAACCTTCAATTTCAGAGTATCTTTACATGTTCTTTTATACAAGATTTTATGGATGCAAAATAACTTATTCAGTATTCCGATATCCTTAGTTCAATATTTTTGTGCTAAGATTGGCGTCTTTGTATTAATTGCAATCTTCGTTTCATTATCTGCATGAACTGATTTTGTTTATCTTGCATGGCACGGAGATGAGGAAACAACCTAACACCATGATTGTTGCATATAAATAATGGAGGTGGAATTTGAATTCATTCGCAATGGAAAACAAAAGGTTCAATGGAAAAAAAATCACTGGATCATCATTAAAATTCCGTACGAATCCACATTGCTGAGTAATCTTCCCAACATAAAGAATCAAATTCGTATACGACATGAATGAGATGACGTTGATAAATCTATTGAAGAAAATATGTAGAGTCTACCGTCAACGCAAATATGTCAAATTACTCTCACGGTGAAGTTGAAAACGTATGTTGCAATGTGGTGATTTTATAGTTGAATCTCAGTTAATACGTTGCATATTTTACCGTAAAAATACTCCAATGAAATGTCATCCTAACACAAAGTTTAGAAGAACTACGGGGACAAATATTCCATGAATGGAGTTGCGAAGAATGGGATCAAATTGACTCAGATTAGTTTTATCCAATAGACAAATCCTAAGCCATATCAAAAGGAAGAAGACAAGAAATGATACCTGCAAGCATATATTCACCATATTTTTGCGCTAAGATTGACGTCTTTTGTATCCATTCCAATCTTTGTTTTATTAGTTGTCCATGTTAATCGATTGTGTTACTCTTGCAAATGTAACAACACTCTAGATTATGTAAATCTCATGATACGAAGATCAGGAAAGAACCTAACACCACAATTGTTCCGTAGAAATAACGAAGGTAAAATTTGAATTCATTCGCAATGGAAAGCAAAATGTTCAATCAGGGAAATCCAACGGATCATCATTCTAAGGAAACAAGTTCGTATACCAACATAAGGAAACTAGTTTTGTATACGACATGAATGACGAGGACATAGATTAATCTAATGATGAAAATATGTTAGACTCTCCCGCCAACCCAAGTATGTCAAATTACTCTCGTGATGAAGTTGAAGGCATATGATGCAAATATGGTGATGTTACGGGAGAATCTTTTTATAATACATTTCATATTTTCCAACAAAAAACTGCTATTTGACATCTTGTCCTAAATCCCAATTAGAAGAACTACGGGGGAACTGCTATCAAGTAGACAAATCTTATGTGTCATCTCAAAAGTAACGAGAAAAGATATTGTGTCTGCAAGCATAAATTCGTCATATCTGCGGAGGAACTCTGAAGTATTTTTTTAATATCAAGAGAGAAATTCTCAAGTATTAAAATACACAAAAAAATATGCGGCTTTGTTCGATAAATTCTAATTTTCTAACATAAAGAATATAGATTGGGTGTTAAGTATACGTGATGGCATTGTTAGTGATGTTAATGACGGGTCGACGAAAATTGAGATTCGTGACGATCTACTCATACAAACATCAGATTATCATAAAATATCTACATGAGCTACATACCGTAACTTTCTACCCAATGTGAAATATTCTTACTATTTATGAGAGAGAGCTATATTTGGCCATGAAATGTTATCAACATTGTAAATGACCACCTCATATCTCTAATTCCGATAGAAAGGACTTATCTTAGTTTCGATAGTCCATACACTGCCAATGAGAGTTCCGACGTACATAATGACATGTATACACATAATTTTTTAATTCAATTACATCTATGAACGTCAATTATGTTCTACCAATTATGTTCATGAAATTCTTTGTACGTTTTCTTTCATTGTTGATATTTTTAACCTTCATTTTAAGAATATCTAATATCTCTACGTATTGTTTTTACAGAAATTTGCTGCTGCAAATTAACTTAACCAGTTTGTCGATATCATCAGTTAAATATTTTTGCGTAAGATTGGCGTCTTTGAATTAATTAGAATCTTCGTTTGATTATTTGTCTGGGTTAATCGATTGTGTTGCTCTTGCAATCGTAACATCACTCCAAATTATAGAGAAATCTCATCAGACAAAGATGAGGAAACAACCTAACATCACAACCATTGCGCATAAAGAACAAAGTCGGAATTTGGATCCATTCACAATGGAAAACAAAAGGTCCAAACGGAGAAATCCACCGGATTGTCATTCAAATTCCACACAAAGCCACGTTGCAGAGTAATCTTACTCACGTAAAAGATCAAAGATTGACCCTCCCAATGAAAAGTGTTAAATTACTCTCATGATGAAGTTCAAGGCTAAAATTGCAAATGTGGTGATATTACTATTGAATTGTATTTAATACATTGCATATTTTATCGCAAAAAATATTGTCATTTGACATGTCTTCCTAACTCCAAGTTAAAAGAACTATTGGGACCAATATTCGATTACTGGATTTGCGAAGATTGCAATCACTTTAACTCAAATTAGCTTGATCGAATACATAAACCTACCTGTCATCTTAAAGGATCAAGATAAGATATTGTGAGCTTAAATTCGCCATACTTGTGGAGGAACTAGGAAGTATTCTTATTTATTTGAAGAGAGAAACTGTGAAGTAATAAAAATGATGAATAATATGCGTCTTTGTTCGATAAATTTGGATTGTATTGCCGTGAAGAATTTCTGAGATTGGGTGTTTAGTATAGGTGATGGTATTGATGGTGATGCAAATGATGGAGTGACGAAAACTGAGATTCCTGACGATCTAGCTATACAATTATCAGGTGACTACACAACTTCAATTAAATAAGCTACATACCCAAACTTTCTAACTAATATGAAAGATTCTAACTATTTACGAGAGAGAACTATACGTGCGCCTACAAATGAGATTGTTGACATTTTAAATGATTACATGGTACTCTGATTCTGAATGATGAAGTATTTATCTTAATTTTGATAATCCATGTATTGCCAATGAGAGTTCCGGTTAGGGTGTGCGCGGGCCAAAAACCCGTCGGTTCTATCAAAACCCGCCCTCGTCCCGTCAAACAACGGTTCTTAATTTTGAAGAACCAAACTTGTGGGTTTTCACGGGTTTATGAAAGGCATGTCCATGGCGGTTTTGTAGTAGAACCCAACTTTTACAGGTTGAAACCCGTTATCGTCAAAACCATTTTGTTGTTCATAATTTATAAGTTTTACACGAGACAAATTAGAAATTAAAATGAATCACCTAAAATCTTAAATTGAAACCAAACATAAATTATGTAAATGTCAAGGGTAAATAAAATTAATACAAGTCTTAACCATAAAACCCATTATAAAGACTAAAAATAACTAATTCAAAACTTAAAAGACAAAATTTAAATAAAATAAATATAGCATTTTCAAGCATAACCAACGCCATTCAACTCAATCCACTGCATCGTAATCTTTATAGAAATTACGTCCACAATTATAGTTTAGTTTATTTATGTGTTTGATATACTACAGATACTATTTTATTCATTAATTAATATTATTAATTTAGTATACTACATAATGTAAAAAAAACAATGTTCTTTTGTATGACGGGGCGGGACTGGTTTCACGGGTTTAAAAAAAATTGGACCCGTCCTAGACCCAAACCCACGGATCTTCACCATTTTAGGACCAATCCTATGGATGGATCTGTCCATCCGGTCCTAGTGGGGCAGTTTTTCATGGGTTTGACGGGTTTAGCGGGTTGATGGGTCCGACTTGCTCACCCTAGTTCTGTTATACATAATGACATGTATACACTAGAATTTTTCAATTGCATTACATCTTTGAACGTCAATAATGTTCTACCAATTATGTTCATCAAAATTTTTAAATGTTTTCGTTCATTGTTGAATTTTTTAATCTTAAATATCAGAATATAAAATATATTTGTTTTTTTTTCTTCTTAGTTTTTAGCAAACGACACTCTTGTGATAAGTCTAATTGTCGAAAAAGTTCTAGTGTAAAAACAATTAGCATCCCCCCCCCCCCCCCCCCGGTCCCCCCCCCCCGTCTTCCCCGTGAAGCATAGTCCAAGCTATGAAGTCCCCTAGCCCATTTTCGTGCACTACACTTCCCAATTGTGCGACTGGGGATGTGTTTTTTGGCATGAAAAGACCTTTATACCCTTTAAATCATAAATTTTAAAAATTATAGATATACCCCAGAAATTTGTAAGACCTACCCTGAAGGTTTCAAAATTTTCAATCCAGTCCCTGATATTTCAATAAAGACCCCTTCCCAATTGAAACCCAAAAAACACACGGTAGCACACAAATACACACACCTCACCCCACCACTACCGCCGCCACCAAAACATTCATATCATCATAAAATCTAAAACCCACTAGAGATTCAGCCCATTTACTTTTGCACTACCATCACCGTCCTTAGATTCCAAATCCTCCGTCAAAACCTTCGCAGAGAAACCATGAATCCAACGAATATAGAAACGAAGAGCAAAGAGGATTAATGTAGATGTCACTTTACACTAATCCCATCTCCAGAGTTCAATTCTTGGTGGGCGGAGAAAGGTGTAGAAATGGTGGATGGCGGAGAGGAGCATCATGATGGGGGAAGAAGATGATTTTTTTAAATTTTTTATTTTTTTTATAGTTTTATATTTCTTTTTTTAATACAAAATTAAAATTCAAAAAAGTTAACATATACAAGTATTTATATTTAATATATGGGAAAATATTGCATACCTCTCAAATGGAAAATATTTTGAATTAAACTCAATTGACTTTAAAAACTTTTGCATTCACCCAAGTTCCATTTTAAACTAATGAGACCCCCTAAATTAGTATGAGAAGACAAAAATACCCTTAATCAATATAACCCTAAATTCTAATCATTTGCCTCCACATTTATCACTTTCATCTTCTCTCTTCTCCACCTAACCATCTAAATCTCTCAACTCTCTCTCTAAAAAATCCGACCTTCCTCCGCCGCTGCCACCACTGCCACCGCCTCTTTCTCTCCACTTAAATCTCCCTCTCTCTCTCTTGTTCGTTATCTCTCTCTATATTTCTCTTTTTTTTTCTAGATCTGTACACCACCACCACCACCACCGTAGTCGCCTCCCCCACTCTCTCTTTCATTCACCTCCGTTGTCGTCGCTTCCCCTTCCCTCCCTTTCGTTATTTTTGATTTATTTTTTATTTTTTTTTCTCTCCAGATCTGAAGCAGCAGCTGTAACGTGACTATACTCTTATTCAAGTATGACTATTGTTGATTCACTCAATTAGTGATTTATGAAGTTCTTGTTTGTTACGCGAATCACGAATAACAGAGTTTATGGTGATGAGGAAGAGTGGTTCCGATCAATTTTCACGCATCCTAATAAGGAAGATGCCATTCGAAACCAATATGAGTTATTTTCCAAAAGAATGGAAGGGCCTCCATTGTACAACCAAAGAAGAGGTAACTAAGCTTCTCGTTTTATCATACAGAAGAATGAAACTTCGTTTTATCGAATCACATTGCAAATTCGTTCGATATTATGTTTTTTTTATATATATAATCTTGAAAATGTTGCGTGTTGTTTGACAGGTCATCCTGCATTGATTGTCCGTTACCGCCCATTCCCTGTTATTCATGAAGCTATAGAGAATATGACTATCGTTGAATATGACTAGAATATGACTATAGTCATATTCAACGTACAATGCTCCTTTCATTTATCACCTCAATTGCAAACCGTTTTATCTTCTCGTTTCAAGTTGACTTATAATAACAAGATTCAAATTAATTGAGGTTTTTTGTGTTGATGTTGATTGGATGGTTTTTGTAAAAAAATAGGCAATATTCTTTTTTTTATATAATTTGTTAATTGTTAATTAATTGTTAAACATGATTGTACTACACTATATAATTGGAATTTTTGAGTTGAAAAAGTAAAAAAAACAGGGCAATATAACACATATAGTCATATTAGACTATAGTCATATTCGGCGTAGTAAACTTATCCAGAAAAAAAATTCAATTTTTCGTTTAAAAAGAATTTAAAAATATATTATTAAAAGAATATTAAAAAAAAAAACCATACGGAGCTGGGATATTGAGTGGGGAAAAATCCCTATTATAATGGCATTATTAAGGACAGTGGGAGGAATTATTGGGTAGGAGATTTATAATTTTTGAAGGGTAGTATTGAAATTAAAATTTCTAGGGAGTTATCACGAAGGAAGATTTAAGGGTTGGACATATCACCATCTATTATTCATCTGAGGGGTTTATTGCTAAAGGCCCCTTAATATATTCATTTTGCATTATGTTTGTTTAAATAATTTTTTAGTTTGTTTTATATATTTTCTATTTTTATTAATTATAAAATAAATGGTAATATTATATATATATATATATATATATATATATATATATATATATATATATATATATATATGTGTGTGTGTGTGTGTGTGTGTGTGTGTGTGTGTGTGAGGGGTATGCCTAATTGGGCCAGCCCAATTAGCCTACTATTTCTCTACATACTGAGTCCAACAATTTAATCACAGCTCAATCGACAAGGTATAAATAACGATATAATTCATTTATTAAAGGTACGCCCTATTAATCTAGCCAATTCTACAATTCACATTCTCTCAATTACTTCTACTATTCGCACGTCTGACTTGAGCGTCGGAAGGGTTTCCGCCGGATCGACCCCCAATCTAGTTCACGTGTTCTATGTTCGTAGATATCCCAGGACCATCTAGCACGTGTGCAGTGATCCACTTTGCTCTCCCAGCTCCCTCTATCTCAACTTCTTAAGGTGATCTATTTATAGAATCATTATAATGGCGCCGTCTGTTGTAAGGCATACAAGATCACGTAGTGCGCATGATGTCCCTGAGTCATCTAATCGGAGGGAACTTGTCAATGCTAACAACCTCCCACCTCACGGAGGCTCTGGCTTGCCCCTTCCTCCTTGTAATCAGAATCCACCTCATGAGGTCCAGATAAATCTCCCGCAGGATCCACCACTCCCCGTTCTTTGAACGGTTCGGATAACCGAAGAGGCCCTCCAACACATGATTGCGGAAGCTTCAGCTCGTGCTACCACTGAAGCAATGGCACAATACATCGCCACAACAGGAGTCAACGCTCCCCTTGCATCTCCACCCGTGACACAACGACCTCCACCGCAACCGGATAACACATCCACCTCAGACCCTAGATCTCGGATGCAACAATCTACTCATTGCCATAATGCACGAACTGGGCAACAAGACCCACGTTCATCTTCAAGAGGCAACGCCTCTCGCCAACGAGTACCCCCACGCAACGCTGGAGATGATAAAATTAACAGTCGGATATCTCGCTCAAATCACCTTCCCCACGTAGTTAATCCTATTGGTGGAAGCACAATACCTCCAATAAGGCGCAGTCCCTTCACTGTCGCAATAGTCAATGAGATACTACCCCAACGGGTAAAGATCTCAAGTCTCCCGCAGTTCGGTGGAACTAGTGACCCACAGGAGCACCTTGAAAATTTCTACGCCATGGCAGATTTATATGTCCCAACTGACGCGGCGATGTGCAAGATGTTTCGCAAAACACTCTTCGAACGATCATTGAGCTAGTTCAACTCCTTGCCCATTGGGTCAATTGAAGCCCTCTCCCAACTGACGGATCGCTTCACCCACCATTTCGCTATCAACAAAGAGTACGCTAATACTCCCGTGTACCTCTTCACTATCACTCAGAGAGAGGGCGAAACCCTCTGCAACTACATTCAACGATTTGTAGAGGCAGCTCACAAAGTTCCTAACGTGGGAGGAAGCATGCTCTCTGGAATCATTCAACAAAACTTGAAGGAAGGTAGATTCAAGGAATTTATTGCCGGAAGACCTCCAGCCACTCTGGAAGAGCTACTAAGTTGCGCTAAGAAATACGTGCGCATCGAAGAAGTTTCGGCCCTCCCTCCTCCCAAGAGGAAAAGAGATGAAGATCACTTCAACACCCGGCGACGAGATGGCCGACGACAATCGTCGACATCTCATTAGCAATCTCATTCTACATCCCTGGGCTTCCAATGATGTCAATGACACTTGGAGTCTCTCGAGCCCATAACAATGTGAGTGATCGCATCATCCTAAATTGGGGGGCTATCATACCTTAAGGATGATGCATCCTCTCACCTATCGACATCAATTGGACGAAACACATACATCATCTACTTATCTACTTAGTACAAATTTAGTTATTTCGAAAGATTCGCTCCCTACTTGTTTAGTTACATTCGCCTCAAGTAGGCTTGTAACCTTCACATTTTCAAGCAATGAATAAAGTTCTTTCTCTTACTCTCGGTGTTCTCTTTCACTACATAATTATTAGCTCAAGTCAACATTTACCCTGGGAACACTTAGAGATGTTATGATAATCTATATAGCCTGGCCAACTTGATTTCATAAACTTCTCTATCTGTTTTCATAGGGTCCTACATTTAAAACGTGGCCACGGTCCTAACATACTTACGACCCGTGAGGTCTAACAAGGGGCACGATCCCTATCAAAAACAAATCTTGAGAGATTGATCCCCTCATCATGTACATCACGCACAATGCTAAATGTAAACATATACAAGCAACGCGTCAAACCAATGACAATGTCATACAATATAAACGTCAAATGAAATAATAGTGAGCAAACCCATCTACTCCAAGTGTGAAGACAAAATGAAGAATCTACAATTTTGCGTCTCTCATGCCACGTGCCATTCAAAAAAAAAAAACAAGAAGAAAAAAGAAAGGGAAAAGGAAAAGGAAAAGAAAAAAGAAAAAAAAAGAAGAGGAAAAATAATGGAGAAAAATGGCGAATGCGTGGACAACATGCCATTCGCGTGGCCCCCAAAAATTCCAATCGCGCGAACCCACAAAAAAAAAATGAACAAGCGGTGTGTGCACAGCCTGCGCGCGTGGAAGCCACGCGCCAGCGCATGACGCGCGCGTGGCAGCCACACGCCTGCCAAAGTTGTGCACAATGTGACGTTGCGCGTCACGTCAGCTTCCCTCCCATCGCGCGTCGCGTCAGCTCCAGCCCTTGCAGGCCCATTTCTCTCTCTCCGCGCATTTAATGTGCCGCGCATCTCCCAAGTCAATCAAATCGCGCGGCCCCATACCCTCTCTCCTCCATTAAACCGCGGCCCCATACCCTCTCTCCTTCATGAAATACGCGGCCCCATACCCTCTCCCTTCCATTCATTCGCGAGCATCTACTTAGGCACTCCACCAAATTGAGCGTGGAAGTCAACGCCCTTCACCAAATCGTGCGGGGCTCCCAACGCTACTCTCCAAATCGCGTGAGTTCTCTGACGGATAAATGTAAATTATTATTACTCACGCCACGCCAACGATTAACAGAACATCACAACAGTGATCTACTCTCAACATGATCCGTTACCGTTTTCGACTTGGCTCCCACATCGACTCGAGAGTGGGGGGCTAATGATATGCCTAATTGGGCCAGCCCAATTAGCCTACTATTTCTCTACATACTGGGCCACGAGCCCTCTTTAGAAGAATACTATTACGAAAGGCCAATCACCTTCAAATAAGGTTTGAGCCCAACAATTTAATCACAGCTTAATCGACAAGGTATAAATAACGATATAATTCATTTATTAAAGGTACGCTCTATTAATCTAGCCAATTCTACAATTCATATTCTCTCAATTACTTCTACTTAACCGCACGTCTCACGTGAGCGTCAGAGGGGTTTCCGCCGGATCAATCCCCGGTCTAGTTCACGTGTTCTCTGTTCGTATCTGAGGACTATCTAGCACGTGAGCAGTGATCCACTTTGCTCTCTCAGCTCCCTCTATCTCAACCACTTGAGGTGATCTATTTATAGTATCATCAATACATATATATATATATATATATATATATATATATATATATATATATATATATATATATATATATATATATATATATATATATATATATATATATATATATATATATATATATATATATATATATATATATTGGGTGGGTCTGTTTTACAAGAGTTGTTTTCAGAAGTGTAATATAGACATTTTATCGCAGTCAACGCACGTTATTTGGGTAGGGGGTGGTACTCATCATAGGGGGGTCAATGCTAATTGTTTTAATATAGGGGTTTTTTTTCGAAAATTAGACTTTCACAGGGGGGTGTATGCAATTAACTCGTTTTTTTTTTCTAGAAGAATTTACAGCTGCAAAATAACTTATTCTGGATGTCGATATCAGTAATTAAATATTTTGCGCTTAGATTGGCGTCTTTGTATTAATTGCAATTTTTATTTTATTATTTGTCTATGTTAATAGATTGCATTTCCCTTGCAATTGTAATAGCACTCCAAATTATATAGAAATCTCATCAGATGATATTGAAGAAACAACCTAAATGTTCCATATGAATAACGGATGTGTAATTTGAATCCATTCGCAATGGAATGAAAAAAGTTCAAACGGAAAATCCACTAGATAATTATTCAAATTATGTACTAAGCCACGTTGCATAGCAATATTACCAATATAAAGGATCAAGTTCTTATATGTCGTATATTCTATTAGTGAAGATGTCGTTGATTAATCTATTGATGCAAATACGCCAGACCTTAACTCCAAATTAAATGTGTCAAATCACTCTCACGATGAATTTGAAGTCATATGTTGCTAATATGGTGATGTTACAGTTGAATCTTATTTAATACATTGCATATTTTTGCTGTAAAAACTGTTTCCATTTGACATCTCTTCATAACTCCAAGTTAGAAGAACTACGGTGAAAAATATTTCATAATTAAAGTTGCAAAAATTGTGATCGCATTGATTCAGAATAGCTTAACCGAATAAAAAAATTCCACATGTCACCTCAAAAGAAACAAGACAAGAAATTGTGTCTGCAAGCATAAATTTGTTTGCGAAGGAACTCTAATTTTTTTTAACTAAATAAACTGCCAAGTATCAAACCTGACGAAAAATATGCGGCTTTGTTCGACAAATTATGATTGTGTTGACTTGAAGAATTTATGAGATTAAGTGTTTAGTATATGTGATGGTATTGTTAGTAATCCAAATCATGGGTGATCACATCCAATTATTAGGTGATCACACAACTTCTACTAAAAAAACTACAAACCCAAACTTTCGGACCAATGTGAAAGAGTCTAACTATTTATGAGAGAGAACTATATTGGTGCGGACAAATGAGATTGTTGACATAGTAAATGATTACATGTTATCCTCAATTCTGTGTAATGAATGATTTATCTTAGCTTTGATAGTCCATATATTTCATAATGATATGTATACACCAGAATATTTTTATTGCACTACATCTTTGAACATCAATAATATTCTACCAATTATGTCCGTCAAATTCTTTAATGTTTTCTTTCATTGTTAGTATTATCTAATCTTAAATACCAGAATATGTAATATAACTACAAGTAATTTTCTAGATAAGTTTGTAGCTGCAAACAACTGATTATGGATGTCGATATCGATAGTTAAATATTTTTGCGCTAAGATTGGCGTCTTCGTGTTGTTTGCAATCTTTATTTTATTATTTGTATTTGTGACGCCCGCCTTCTATGGTTTTTTTTATCGATGATATTTCTTGGGATTAAGGTGATTTTTCTTGCTGCGAATTCAGTGGAAGATGGTGTGGAGTTTATACACAGAAGCGGGGGGGGGTTGTTTAAATAAAACAATTGATCGGATGAAGATGAAGAAAGAAGACGACTCAACACTTCTCTACGTGTCCTCTCTCTATAATTTCAATTAGCTGCATAATTATCCGTTTAATTACCCAGGTCACATTCTTCCTCTCTAAGTTTCTTATTTGTGGAATTACTATCAGCCCAAATTTTATGTCCTAATACCATCTCAGCCCCTTTAACTTACTTTATTTACTCTTATTCCCCAACTTTATTTATCAATAACACCTAAGCCACCTAAATCTCACTATATTACTCTCATTAATAAATAAACTTCAATAATATATATTTATTATCATTTTATATATTAATTAACACACACATAATAAAATTTAAGGGGTGCTACAATATTTGTTAATTGATTGTGTTTAAGAAAACATTTGTCCTAATAATCAGCCTACAACCGAACCCAAACGGAATAGAACCTTTAACCTAATACTTCCCTCCCCACCGCAATACCACTTAGGCAATGCCTTTGCGGTTAATGTTAATCAATTGTGTTGATCTTGCAATTTTAATAACACTTCAGATCGTATATAAATCTCATTATACACAGATGAGAAAATAACCTAACACCACAACCGTTGGGTAGAAATAATGGAGGCCGAATTTGAATCCATTCGCAACGGAAAGCAAAAGGTTCAAACTGAATCATCATTCAAATTCCGCACGAATTCATGTTGCAAAGTAATCTTATCAACAAAAATGATCAAGCTTGTATTTGATATTAATGGAGATGACGCTGATTAATCTAATGATTGAAATATTTTAGACCTTTCTTCCAAAATTAAATGTGTCAATAATTCTCACGATGAAGTTAAATGCTTATTATTTGGTAATGTTACGGTTGAATCTTATACATTGAATATCTTGTTGTAAAAAATAGGGGAAACTTGCTAGACACCCCTTATTTTGGACTTATATAGGTATCCTAGTTGCTAGATGAATATAGGTATAGGTCCTTTAACCCAAAAAAATAATATAAATAAAATAAAATAATTAGTTTATAGACATAAACACCCTCAACTAGTAAGAAAACAAATCTCACTGATGCAGAACGGAAGCACGGTAAAGAATCAATTATAACGAATTAATCTTATAGAACAAAATAACATTCGGAATCCACCAAAAACTCTGGAGTCCATCAGAAAATAAAGAAAACTCTAAAGAGTTATTAGAATTCGAAATTCTTCTCATAATAAAGTCCTAAGGCAGCTATTTATACTAATAAAACTGAAAACCCTAATTAAACTAAGAAAATACTAAAAATTACCAGAAACGGCAAAAACGAGTTAGAGCCTGATTCTAGTAGATCTCTTAATTTTGGGGAAAAGCCCAATTTACGGAGTCCTAATAAGATTTTTCTATGATTAATTTTCTCAAACTTGCCTAAAATAGCAAAAATGAATTTTTAGTAGTCCAAACGACATTGGATTGCTGAAATTTGACGTGATTCATGAGCTTTGCGCATGATTTTTGTTCCTTGCGGCGTTTCACTTGAGATAGAGTTTGTTTCGTACTCAAATACAATTTGAATTCGTAGAAAACCCTTATTTTTCCATAATTTCTTTCGATATTTCCACCTATACTTATTAAAAACTCTTCTGCGAACTAAATAGTTATTTTGCAATTCGAATCCAATTTGACGTTCCTTATCAATCTCCTCTTCTTCAAAGGAGCTCGACCTCGAGCTATGATCCAAATATAACGATGCATATTTCTTTGCAAACAACTTCAAGTGCTCCACCAATCTTCCCGGCACAAAAATCTCGCTTACAAAATCTTCCTCCAAATGAGGCATTAGAAAAATTGGTTTCTTAATCGAAAATCCCAATGGCTCCACCAATTTCTCCGATACAAGAACTTCACACCAAACACTATCTACAATTAGATCACCTACCTCAACGCAATCCACTTGTTCATTCTTTTCTCGTGCACCTTCCTCTTCTTGAACGAATTCTGCAACTTCAAACACTTCCTCAAATTTACTTTTAACACCCTCTTTAAACTCGTCGACTTCTTCTTCAAGCTTGCTAACATTCTCTTCTACCCCATTGTCGCTTTTTTCAACTTTGTTGATGCTCGCTTCAAGATCGTTGACTGTCGCTTCAACTTCGTCGACGTTCACATTGATTTCGTTAATGTCATCATTAATAATAGCTACACTACTTTTAACTTTACGACAATTTCCTCTTCAACTTCGTCAACTCCTACGTCATGATCCTCCACCAAATTTGGAGGTTGAATAACGAACGAAGTATCTTGTGCCTCCTTAACTTTGACAACGGGTGGAACATCTTCGGTTTTTCTAGAATAACTATTTCACTTCTGATAATATTCCTCCCTCCATGCTAACTTTTGAGCCTCTTCAAGGGAGTAGAATGTACGTCGCCCCATCCTAACTCGCATTGAAATAATCAATCCTTTCAAGTACCTTAAAATTTCCGTACTTTCGAATTTTTGCAGGTTATTTAAGTTTGCTAGTCTCATAAACTCAGCAGTATACTTGTTAACAGATCTACTCCCTTGCGAACAATTACAATATAGTTGAAATAGACGTTGCTCATAGTCTAGGGGTAAAAAACGATCCATCAACATTTTTCTCATCCTCCTCCATGATTGGATTAGAACCTTTTCTTGTCTAGCTCTCTTCCGTTGTATCACATCCCACCATGCGGCTGCACTACCCTTTTACTCACACCTCACCAATTTTACCTTCGCATTCGGCAAAATATCCATCAATTAAAAATACCTTTCGACTTCTGATACCCAATCGAAAATATCATCAACTTCAAGAAAATTTCCACTAAAATAAGGAATTTCAGCTATTGAACGATATTTATTACGATCCTTTTGCCTCATTATAGGCGGGGTTTCTTCAAACTCAGAGTTTCCGCTCACCTTTGAATAGTCGTCGTCATACCTTGATTAAATTTGAACAGGTCCATGATAAATGTGTCTAACATATGCACCTCGGGCGACACCGTCGGCAATCATCATGTTAGATTCAGTCCTTCTGTTGTTGTTGTCAAGGGCAAATCCCTCGCGCACCAATTGCAGATTTTGCAGTTATTTAACCACGCGGTCATCGGCAACGTAGTTGTTGTCTCCATGTTTCGCACCTTTCGCCATCTAACCAGGGAAAACCTCGCTACTGATGCCAACTGATGCAGAATGGAAGCACGGTAAAGAATCAGTTACAACGAATTAATCCTATAGAACAAAATAACATTCGAAATCCACCGAAAACTCTAAATATTTTATTAAAATTCAAAATTCTTCTCAAAATAAAGTTCTAAGGCAGCTATTTATACTAATAAAACTGAAAATCATAATTAAACTAAGAAAATACTAAAAATTACAAAAGGCGGCAAAAACGAGTTAGAGCATGTTGTAGTAGATCTCTTAATTTTGGGAACAACCCAATTTAAGGAATCCTAATACGATTTTTGTATGATTTGATATTAATTTTCTAAAACTTGCCTAAAATAGCAAAAACGAGTTTTTAGGAGTCTAAACGACGTTGGATTGCTGAAATTTGACGTGATTCAAGAGCTTTGCTCATGAGTTTTGTTCCTTGCGCCGTTTCACTTGAGATAGAGTTTGTTTCGTACTCAAATACAATTTGAGTTCGTAGAAAACCCTTATTTTTCCATAATTTCTTTCGATATTTCCCCCAATGCCCACTAATAACTCTTCTCAAAATTAAATAGACCCATGCAATCATCAGGTTCTCACACAACTTAGATTATAGAAGCTATATAGCCAAACTTCCTGGCCAATGTGAAGAGACATATACTGACGCCTACAGAAATGATAAATGATTGCGTGTTATCTCCGATTTCGGTTGACGAAAGGATTTATCTTAGTTTTGATAGTCCCATGTATTGCCAATGAAATTTTATGTCATACATAATAACATGTTTACGCCCGGATTTTTAAATTCAGTTACACCTTTGAACATAAATTATGTTTCAGCAATTATGTTAGTCAAATCCTTTGAATGTTTTCTTTCATTGTTGAACTTTCTAACTTAAATTTCAGAATATCTAGTATTTCTACATGTTATTTTCTGCACGTATTTGTAGCTGCAAAATAACTTAGTATACCGATATTAGTGTGCTAAGATTGGCTTCTTTGTATTAACTGCAATCTTCATATTATTATTTATCTAAGTTAATCGAATGTGTTACTCTTGCAATTGTAATAGCAGTACATATTATATAGAAATCTCATCATACAAATATAAGTAAACAATCTAAAACCACAATCGAGACGTAGAATAATGGCAGCGAAATTTGTATCCATTCGCAATCGAAAACAAAATGTTCAAATAGAGAAATTCATCTAGTCATCGTTAAAATTTTGTACGAAGCCACGTTTAAGAGTAATCTTACCAACATAATGAATCAAATTCGTATACGACATTAATGATAATGAGGTTGATTAATATAATGATGCCAATTTGTTGGATTCTCCCCCAGATCAAATGTGTCCAATTACTCGTACGATGAAGTTCAATGCATATGTTGCAAATATGGTGATGTTACTGTTGGATCTTATTTAATATGTTGCATATTTTGCCGCAAAAAATACTGCTATTTGACATGTCTTCCTAACTTCAAGTCAGAAGAACTATGGGGACATATATTCCAGAAGTTGTGAATATTGCGATCACGTTGAGCCAAATTATCTTGATTAAATAGACAAATCCTAAATGTCATTCGAAAGGATCAAGACAAAAATTGTATCTGCAAGAATAAATTCGTCATATATGTGGAGGAACTGTGACTTTTTTTAAAAAAAAAAAAAGAGAAACTTTCAAGTATTAAAACGAATGAAAAATCTGCGGTTTTGTTTGAAAATTTTGATTGTTCTAACGTGAAAAATATCCTACATTAAGTGAAGTATAGGTGATGGTATTGCTGGTAATGCAAATGATGGGGCAATGGAAATTGAGATTCCTGATGATCTACTCATACAATTATCAGGTGATCACATTTATTTAGCTATGGGTTCAAGACACTAAGGAAGAATTGGGGAACCAATAACTATCATCCTTTTTAATAAAAGAAAATAATAATATTAGGTGATCGGCCAACTTCTGTTACAGAAGCTACAAACCCAAACTTTCTGGTCAATGTAAAAGATTCACACAATATAGGAGAGAGAACTATATAGTTGACATGGTAAACGATTACATGTTATCTTTGATTTTGAATGATAATAAATGAACGAATTTTCATTCAAGTCAAGGGAATTCATGTAATTACATAGAAAAAATAAATCCATGCTAATTGAATGCCAATCCCATATTTATAGGCAAGTGAATCTTATGTCAATTAAATGGCTTACATATATTTATAGGAACTTGATAAACACGGTACCATTTTTACAAATACGGTTTGCAATGATTCACTCTCTACTCTCCCTTAGTCTCTCTAGAAAGAAAAAAAACCTCTTAAACTTTTATATTAGAAATCGTCTCTAAACCCATCTTGTTGAAGCGATTTACAAAGGAAAATTAGTGCATCGGATGAGGATGAGATAAACAATACAATGAGCTAAATTTGTTCGTTTTTTTTTTCTAAATTCTAAAAAGGTGGGCGTGTGGACTGTCTATACGCGCCCATTTTTGGCGTGTAAAATGGTCTTCGGCGCCCGGTTTGGGCGCCAACCACCTATGTCCATTTTTATTATTATTATTTATTATTATCCTACTTAAACTTTATTTTATTTCATATTTTTTTCAGGAAGAGCAAAAAAATTCATCTACATTTGAAATTGATCATAGTGAGTATTTTGTAGTAACATAACTATTTAACTCGAAAAATGAGTTGACAGATTCGGCGAGAGCGGCCGCCAAGAGTCTTGGGGTGAAGTTGGTGAAGCGCAGTAGTCCTAAGAATAGAATATATCTTACTTGTGACCTATTTGGGGGGAAACAAATAACTTCAAAAAAATATATGTGGAAACTAAGAGATGGCATGGCACAAAAAAATGTCATTGTAAATATTACTTGGTGGGAGACGGACACTACAGGTATAGATGAGAATCCTGTATATTTGTGGGGCCATGGGTCTAGTAAAATGACTCAAGAGGAGGTGGACATTACTCGAATGATTGCAAAAAGTCACGCCGAAGAACATTTTAATATATTTGAAAGAGCAGAACTTGGCAGAGGATGTGCATTTGAGACAAATTTACAATGAAAATAAGAAAATGAAAAAGCAGGCTAGGGTGGGGAAAGCGTTCTCCATCATTTAGTTGGGTTGCTTGATAAACATAACTATTATAAGTGGATCCGCAATGATCCAATAACGCATGAAGTTATTGATATGATTTGGGCTCACCCTCAGTTGGTTGAAATATTGAGATTGTTTCCGTATGTTCTACTGTTCGACTGTACGTACAAAACAAATCAGTATAAAACGTCTTTGTTTGAGATTATTGGTGTTTGCTATGAGTGTCTGAATTTAGTGGCATTTATGGGCCATGAAAATGAAGAGCATTATACATGGGCATCGAATAATATGAGAAGTCTATTTGTCCCAAAAAGTGTACCGAGTGTAGTTCTGACTGATAGAAAGTTGGGGCTCATGAAGGCGTTACATAATGTCTTCCCATATTCATATCATCTTCTATGCACATTCCATATCAATAGGGATCTTCGTGCTGCACAAAAAATTAGGTAATAGTTAGTCTCGAGAAATTGCATGTGTTCGTTGGCCTTGGCAAAGGATTGTAACTTCACTATCTGTTGAAGAATTCAAAAGTAACCATGCGGCGATAGTTGATGAGTACAGAAACCATTCGGATCTACTCGAGTATCGTGAAACAACTTGGCTCATATACAAACATAACTTTGTTCGTGCATGGAAAGATTTTTCATTCCACATCGGCAATACCTCGACAAACAGGTAATTTAATATTAGTTGTGTAATATAAATATGTAATTTAATATTACTTGTGCAGTAAGTTTTTCCATATTTTCATTAATTTAAAGTGGAGAGCGGTCATAAAGCAATAAATGATTGGTTTTCGTCATCCACCATTGGATTTGACACATTTTGGGGACAATATCACTCACATATGATTATTCAACTTAATCAAATTCTGAAAACTTATTCAATTTAAATACGTTCTTGAGCAAATTCAACGCGTTCTTCATCAAGTACAATGTTTGATCCGAGAAAACAGTGCTAAACCTTCAGATTAACGTTAGTAACTTCAAGTCAAGATCGAAGGGAAATTGAAGTGCCAAACCTATCAAGAAATCTAAGATCTTCACGTCAAAATTCGGCAGTGTTCAACGTCTGATCCGAGATTCAAATCGCAAGACCCTCGAAAAAAGTTATTAAGCCTCCACCTCGAATTCATTATATATTTGAATCCGAGGTGTTTATATTTATTTAATTCAAGAAAAAACTTTTAGTCCGTTCAATCGAATTAGGAGAGAAGAATTAGGGGAATTCCTGGAGATTGTAATCCACATTTCGTTTTAATTAATATATTTATTTGTTCTCTGTTTTTCTCGTCTCATATTTATATAAATTTTGTAGATTCTTAAAATTTGCGATGTACACAACCATATATAAATAATAAATATCCATTAATGAAGGCAAATAAAAAACTAAACAATTGGCTAGAAAACTTAATAAAAATCAAAGCCAATATAGGTTATGCCATTGGATTGATCCCATAATAGCTTTTGCATTACATGTATGGGGATATTTAGTTCTTCAAACTATATATTATGTCATGATTAGACAAAATAATCCACATAATTAAGTATTAGAAAGAAAAAAAATCAAAGGGAAAAAAAAAACACAAACAAACACATGACTACCTAACAGTAAAAAGAGTAAATCCAGAGAAGATTAAGTCAATGATCCAACTTCAAATTTTCAATGTCAAACATATATCGATCATGAGAAAACAATCAGATGATTGAAATATAGATTTAAACCTGCAATATTTTATTTTCATTCAATAAAATTATATATGTTCAATTTTTCTTGTTTATTAATTTCACATATAGGATTTTGTTGTTATATGTACTGTCAATTAGTATTTTGCCGTACATAATGAGACAAATACACTATAATTTTTGAATTGCATTATATCTTTGAACGTCAATAATGTTTTACCAATTATGTTCGTCAAATTCTTTGAATGTTTTCTTTCATTGTTGAATTTTGTATTCTTAAGTTTTAGAATATCTAATATATTCCAACAGAAATTTGCAGCTACAAAGTAACTTATTTTGGATGCCAAAGTCGTTAGTTAAAAAATTTTGGGCTAAGATTAGCGTCTTTGTATTAATTCCAGTCTGTGTTAATAATGGAGGCGGAATTTGAATCCATTTGCAATGGAAATCAAAAGGTTCAAACGGACAAATTCATCAAATCATCATTCAAATATGTACGAATCCACATTGCATAGTAATCTTACCAACATAAAGTATCAAGTTCGTATATGACATTAATGACAATGACGCTGATTAATCTATGTGTCAAATATGTCAGGTCTTCCTCCAATAATGAAAATATATCAGGCATTTCTTCAAATCAAATGTGTCAAATCACTCCCATGTTGAAGTTGAAAACATATGTTGCAAATATGTTTCATATTTTGCCGCGAAAAAATATTTTCATTTGCCATGTCTTCCTAACTCCAAGTTAAAAGAACTACAGGGACAAATATTTCATAACTAGAGTTACAAAGATTGCAATCCCATTGACTCAGGTTAGTTTGACCGAACATAGAAATCCAACATGCCATCTGAAAGAAACAAGACAAGAAATTGTGTCTGCAAGCATCAATTTGTCATATTTGCATAGGACCTACGAAGTATTCCTTCTGTTTTCAAGAGAGAAACTATCAAGTATTAAAACTGATGAAAAATATACGTCTTTGTTCGACAATTGCTGATTGTGCAGACATGAATATTTTCTTAGATTGGGTGTTTAGTGTAGCTGACGGTATTACTGTGATGCAAATGATGGGGTAACAGAAATTGAGAATCCTGACGATCTGCTCATACTATTATCAGACGATCATATAGCTTAAGTTCAATATCAAAGATTATAACTATTTGCGACAGAGGGCTATATTGGCGTCTACAAATGAGATTGTTGGCATGGTAAATGATTACATGTTATCTTAAATTTCGGGTGATGAAAGACTTATTTTAGTTTTGACTATCCATGTACTGCGAATGAGAGTTTCATAGTACATAATGACATGTATACACCTGAATTGTCGAATTTCATTACATCTTCAGTTCTTCCAAACCATGAATCAAAGTTGAAGATTGCTGTCCATGTTATGTTGTTGAGGAATATTATATTGGCCAGTCAAATGGATTGTGCAATGGTACAATAATGTCAATTAACCGATTATAGTATCGTGTTTCGTAGGCTCGGATTATATCGGGGTCAAATATTGGACACAAGATCTTCATTCTGAAATTTTTGTCACTCCATCACACATGACAAATTCAATCACGCTGACAGTTGTCCTTTGCTCTTTCATTTACTATGATAAAAAATAAAAGTCAGAGCAAATCACTTAAATATGTTGGCATATATCTTCAGAAGCATGTTTTCGCTCATGGACAATTATATATTGTTGGATCGAGGCTTACAATTCGAAATTGTTTGAAGTTACTTATAGTAAACAAAGAAGGAAATACTTCCAACCGTACAACAATGTTTTTGATAAACAAGTGTTTCGAAATGTCAGGTAACTAGTTATTATGTTTTTCACATTATTTATTATGTATCACTTAACTTTTGCATCATTTAACACATTTTAAATTATTTTGCAGCGTGTGAAGGTGTATTTGTTAAGATATTACCGTTAAATTATAATTTTTGATAGTAAAAAAATAATGTATTCACCAAAATTGTTTCATTTATGTCATTTCAAAGATATCTAAATCTACAACAATTTTTGTTTGTTTATATTATTCATTGTTAAGTTATTTGTTCTCTTTAAAGAATTGGTTTGATATGCTACAGAATATGTATTGTTTGGATTTTTTTTGTAAAATGAATGGTATCAGTTTTATCTCCTTCATCATTTGTCATTTTCAGATGTGAACCTAGGGTTTTTGTTTTTTCGAAAAAAAAAATCAAATGATGTTACAAATTTGGAAAATAGGGGAGGTATGATTCAACCTTAGACATCTACTATAATAGGAAATGCCTTAATTATGGTTTGTGACGTGAACTTGGATTTCAGAAAATTAAGTCATTATAATACCACCACTTTTCCTTCTTAGAAAATCAGGTCACTCTACCACATCCACAATCGATACTCTCAGCATATCTATTGTTGCATCCATGTTATATTCCGCTGCCCCATTCCGCGGCCTTTACGTTTACCTTCTCAACTCCAATACCGATGAAGATATTTGCACTAAGTTAAAAACCTTCTGTGAATATGTTACAAAGATTTGGGGAAATTTGCAAATTACTCACTCGTTAATTACTGGAGATGCTAATAGTTTGTTTAACCACAAGATAATTAAGATGTGATGATAAACAAAACACAAAGTTATTAAATAATTACCATCATTTCCTGGCCTTTAGCGAACTTGTCGATGAGTTTTTGTTGCTCCTCCTTAATCTCTGTCCTCACTCTGTTTATCCCCTGAGTTTGATCATTTGACAAGTCTAATACATTTTTTTATGACAATTCGAAATTCCAAACTAGGCTTAAAGACACCTATCCAGAGATGGGTTCTCCCAAATGAGTTAATCCATGTCGGTGCAAACACTAGAAATACGTTTTGTCGAGAAGTCTGGTATTGGTTTGAAAGTATTGTTTAAAGTGAGCCATATTTATGTCGATCAGGTTCTTGCACCATTGTCCATCTCCACTTTACGAAAGAGAGCTATATTAACGTCTACAAATAAGATTGTTTACATGGTAAATGATTACATGTTATCTTTGATTCCGGATGATGAAGGACTTAATATTAGTTTTGACAGTCCATGTACTCCCAATGAGAGTTCCGCAGTACATAATGACATATATACACCATAATTTTTTTAATTTTATTACATCTTCAATTCTTCCAAACCATGAATCAAAGTTGAAGATTGGTGCCCATGTTATGTTGTTGAGGAATATTGTACTGGCCAATCAAGTGGATTGTGCCATGGTACAATAATATCAATTACCCGATTAGAATATCGTGTTTTGCAAGTAGATATTATATCGGGCTTAAATATTGGACACAAGATCTTCATTCCAACATTTTCGTAACCATCATACAAGAGAAATTCCAATTCATTCAACACCAACAATAGCCATTTGCTCTTTCATTTGCTATGACAATAAATAAAGTCATAGCCAATCACTCAGAAATATGTTAGCATATATCTTTAGAAATATGTTTTCTCTCATTGAAAACTATATATTGTTGTTTCGAGGCTTACTATTCGAAATTGTTTGAAGATGCTTATAGTTAGCAAAGAAGGAAATACTTCCATACAACAATATTTTTGATAAACAAGTGTTCCAAAATGTCAGGTAACTATATTTTATGTTTTTCACATTATTTATTATGTATCACTTAACTTTTGCATCATTTAAGATATTTTAAATTATTTTGCCATATACATTGTTAAGATATTGTCGTTAAATAAAATTGTCGACAATAAGAACGGTAATTATTTCATCATTTTTTTTTCATTTATGTCATCTCAAGGATATCTCCACAACAATCTGTGTTTGTTTATATGGTTCGTTGTTAAGTTATTTGTTCTTTTCAATATTTTGTTGGTTTCGATGTGCTATAGTAGATGTATTGTTTCGATTTATTTGTATAACAAATGGTATCAGTTTTATCTCCTTCGTCATTTATCATTTTCTGACGTGAACCTGGGTCTTTCTTTTCTTTTCTTTTTCAAAAAATCAAATCATGTTACAGGTTTGGGAAATACGTGAGAGGCATGATTCGAACCCTAGATATCTACTCTAATAGTAAATGTTAGGCACCAACTCCTCAAATTAGGGTTGGTGATGTAAATTTAGGTTTTAGGCCATTGACTCCTTATATTATAGACACATTTTGGAAAGAACGAATTTGTTATTTCTCTAGCAGGTCCGCGGTATAACTTATTTTCATTCATACAGAGGTTTGGTTCATGTCTTGTTCAAACATTATCATACGATGTACATATGCGATTCAAAATCTTTTTTCTACAGTTACTACGGCATTACTCCTAACATTCTATTCGATGTGCCCACTTTTCATGTCATGTATTCACATTTCTTTGTTATTTATTTTTGGAAAAAATCAACCGTGCAACACAATTTGTAGGGTCAAGCAGATATTTACAATTAATTTATTCGTAACATTGGGCCCAAAACTGGAAAAAAATGAAATTTTGAGATTTAATTATGGGTTTTACGTGGCCTAAACTTAAAATTAAAATGAAATGTATAGTTTCCGGATTGAACAAACATTGGATCAGACAAAATAAACTAGACAAATGAAAAGGAACAATATGTAGACATTGAAATTTTGAGATAAATCACCAACTAATAGCCCAAATAATTGGTTATTAGTTTGTGTCTCGAATTAAGCCTATAATAAATTTGGGCTTTACAAATGTCCCGGCCCATTCTGCAAACCAGCAAATCCTAATTTGTGCTTATAAAAGAAGGCCTCTGGTGCATGAAAAAAAGACACACTCACATAGATACATATCGAGTTCGCAAGCTTAAGTCTCGAGCCTCCACCTCGAATTTCATTACATATTTGAATTCTGAGGTGTTTATATTTATTTGATTCAAGAAAAAAAAATTAATCCCTTGAATCGAATTAGGAGAGAATAATTAGGGGAATTTCTGGAGATTGTAACCCAGATTCCGTTTTAATTAATAAATTTATTTCTTCTCTATTTTTCTCGTCTCGTAATTATATAAAATTTGTAGATCCTTCAAATTTGCGGTTTACACAACCATATATAAATAATAAATATCCATTAATGGAGGCAAATAAAAAAACTAAGAAATTGGCTAAAACACTTAATAAAAATCAAAGCCAATATAGGTTATGCCATTTGAGGGATCCCATAATAGCTTTTACATTACATGTATGGGGGTATTTAGTTCTTCAAACTATATATTATGTCATGATTAGACAAACTAATCCACATAATTAAGTATTACAAAGAAAAAAGTAATTTCAAGGGGAAAAAAAGAACACAAACAAACACATGACTACCTAAAAGTAAAAGGAGTAAATTAAAATTAAAGGCGAAAAAAGGGGAAAATAAAAAAGGTTATTATAATTTAACAAGTAAGGGAGAAATATAATGAAAGAAAAAAGTTAAAAATTGGGAATGGTGGGAAGAGTAATAATTTAGGATTAGGAAGTAGATGTTCTTGCATAGTGAAGCACCATAATGTGAGGAATGGTTGAGGAGTTTGGAAGCAAAGTGATGAAATCCCTGTTTGGATTACTACTACTCCAAATGCTATCTCTTACATGCTCCAACGTCAAGAAAGATGCTACCCTTTGCCCTTTGCAAGTTATCTCAACCTGAAAATTACATTTAACCAAACGCCTCATTCGTTATTAATTTACTAAATAGTAATACTAATACTACTAATAACAACAGTAATTGTCACTGTCTTTATTTACCACAAAATACACATTACTTGCATAAAATATTTTGCGAGCTATGGCAATATGAACCAATGACATGATGTATTTTTTTTCCAATTTCCATGCGTGAGCGTGCGCACACACAAACGTACATATGTATATTAACTAATTAGTTTTATAGTATAGATCTACATAAAATCAAACATATATATGTGAGTATGTGTAACAATTATATAGGTCTATAGAGAAATTAAACTCGATAAAGTTCACCAAATGTACGTTAGCATAAAGGGCACGATCGATAAATAGTAAAGCGAATATAATAGTGAAGTCATGCTTATGTCACATTATGCTCATATTCTGCAGAAATTGTTAAATGCAAATCAAACAACTTTCTCAATCTTAAAAGTAAACTCTTTTCATTTTCACTTTTCTAATAATAATAATAATAATAATATATATTGCTAATTGAAAATAAATATATGATTGAAACCTACCCAATATTGAGGCCGCCCATCGCACGACCGAAAACTTCTATAACACTTTAATCATTTTCAAGGGGACCCACATCAGACTTTGCTCCTAAGCCTAAATCATTATACTTTAAGACTTCATTTTTTTTCTTGTTTATATATTAATCTGTTTTTACAAATTAAATAATAATAATATCTCTTCATCCATTATATTCTATAAAAATTAAAATAAAATCAAAATCAAAATTTAATTATATATATATATATATATATATATATATATATATAATTAAAATGGTGATATAGCATGTTTCATGCAAGTCCCCTTCACGTTGTTTTACATGAATGGATACACACGTAATGTACATACAAGGAATGAAGGAGATCCTAATTTAAAAACTAAAACAAAAATTTCAATTGGTTTTTCAAGAAAGTCAATATATTCTAATTTCCAAATTTTAAAATGTTTAAATTATACCTGTACTGTACATTAAAAAAATAAAGTGCCACGTATTAACGGTCTACCCCAAATAAAACCTAGCCAGCTAGGGTCGTTACTCAAGTAAGGGTTACTATATTATGATTAATTATGGGATATATATTAGCTAGTATGCAATTATTAATATATAGTTAATTAATATACGAAGAAACATTCCATTCACACAAATGAATTATACGACTTTTATATATATATTTAAATTGTGTGACGTCAATCCACGTCATACTTATGTTTGTTTCTTTCTTGTCAACAACACCAAATCATTCTGCTATGCATTATCTATCATGCATTGCTTTCCTACAACGTAAAACATGCACCCATCTCTCTCTCTCTCTCTCTCTCTCTCTCTCTCTCTCTCTCTCTCTCTCTCTCTCTCTCTCTCTCTCTCTCAAAATACACGCACACACACTATACATGTATACACGTCTCTATCTCTCTCTAAATCAAATACTATTAGTTTAAGACTCAAAAACGTATTCACAATTATCTTTAAAAAAAAAAAAAAAAAAAACAATTATCATGAAATTAATTAAGAACAAACCCCAAAATTATCTATAAAACCAGATATTTGATTAAAAAATGTATATATATAATAAAATAATAATAATTATATGATATAAACGGCCACAATATATAGTTATCTTTATGATTTGTTTTTATCCCTAGTGCACCACTTAAGACATTTGATGGCTCTGTTTAATCACAAAACATGGGAAAAGACAATTAAGGGCCTACTTGACTTCAGTTGATACCATCGCAAGCATGACGTCATCAAACCTCAAACCCCATGCACAATATATATCTCTTTTTTGAGAACCACTTATAAAATTTTCAATAATAATAATATATGATCTAAATTTTAATTACGCTAACTTTTTTCCAGTTTTTCGTGGATTAATCATTAATTTTCTTATGGAGTGATATAAATTAATAATTATGGGTTACACGTATACAATGTAAATTAATTATAAATCATTGTAGTACTAGTATATAATTTCAATATAATTGTAATTATCAATCACGTAGTATGATAACAAAGATACTAATTAACCTAATTAAGAATTTTATATTATTTTTTTATTTCACGATGCTGTGTGTGTGTGTGTGTGTGAGAGAGAGAATACTTATTATCCCCTAATAATCTTGATTTACATGCAGATTCCAAAGCGTGGTAGTATTTAATTTCCCCACCCACTTATAATCTCAATGATTGGCCACTAAGTTGCATGCCACTTACCAAAAATAAGTTTTTTCTCCCAAAAAGGAGAAATTCTTTTTTACTTTTCTTTTTCATGGTCTTCAATTATATAGCAATACCATTTTTTTTTATTTTTTTTTTTTTGTATAGCAATACTTAAGTCAGCTGGCTATGCTATAATCTATATATGCATTTGGGCAAGAGTTATTTTAATTAATTAATTAATTAATCTTAGCCCAAATTACTAAATAAAAGCAATGATATATTGATAATTAAGGGAATCAGAAAGTTGACTTAAGGAATAAAATGCATGGTATTATTTGAGAGAATGTTGAGTGTCACATATTTTAAATGGACTAAAATAATTCTATAATGAATATGTCAAATAGCATAATTTATAAATTCAAGGGGTGTAGTTTGCGATTCTCTTATGATTTGCAAGTTATTATACGAGACTGTAGATTTACTCAGTGCACATATATAGTTAGTTGCAGGTTCTTTCATTAAAAAAAAAAAAAAACAAAGAGGGGCGCGTATACTATTACCTAACGTATGTTTTGATTTTTATTTTTTCAAAGATTAAAAATAATATAAGATGTTTTATTTTTTCCCATATCCTTACTTTAAGATGGGAAAATATGATTTGCAATCAATGGAAGGTCACAGGCATCACAAAAGGGTTGACCTAATCAATTTATTATAACAATAATAGTATTAAGTTATTGAACTTTGGATTAGGAAGAAATCAATTAGAATGTTGTAAAGACTTTACGATATATATTTTATGTTTGGAATATTATTTGTGGGAGGCATGTAACTACTCTTCGACATAAATTTTTTTTTAAATTTTTTTTCCAATTATAAGGGGTAAATAAAATTTAAATTAAATTCATTAATTATATTATGGAAGTTCCATGCAACATGCAATGAATTTAAATCGTTTTCTTATTACTCATTTATATGTGAATATATATAAATATCCAGGGGATATGAATCTGGATAAAACCCTAAACCTAAAAAAATGACATATATGCAAACAATTATTTTAAAATTAACACATTTTAAGCTGCTAGCTAATGTTAAATTTGCTTACTAATTAAATCTTCTGTGTTTATTTAAATTATAACAAATCTTTGATTTTTATTTGTTTTTTTTTTTTTTTTGGTTCCTAAGGAATTTCATCTTAATTCTTAATGCATGCCCTTAACCACAAATTCTAAATCCTATGAATAGATTAATTAATCCTCTAATCAAATGATCAAACACTTTAGTTTTACTCATATTGATCTTCAAATTTACACATCTACTCACAAAAAACACACACACACACACATGTATATATATTAATATTTTTGTTTTTGTGTAGAAAGAATTGAAAAAACGGAACGGTGTTATATATACAACGGGGAGATTGTATATCGGGCTATCGTATTCTTGAAAATAAGTGAATTAGAGAAGCAAATAGTGGAGAGATTTCATTTTTTTGTTTAATTTAAAAATTGGGAGGTCATATATATATAATATAAGGTGAAATGTAGTTTTCTTGTAGGTTTGGTTACTTCAACCCTAAACCTGAAATAATATTTTCCATTGATAGATAAATAAACAACAATTAACAGCTATATGAGCAACTGACCAACCCAAATCAGGCAACAAAAACAAGACTTAGTTATAGATCATTAATTTAGTAATCTATCATTAATTAAGCTATAATACAAGAAAAACAATACTTGGTGTCATGTCTACCTAGCTAGAACTATACATCATACCTACTTGTGATGTTATCTATCTATCTATACATACATATTTATATATATATATATATATATATATATATATATATATATATATATATATATATATATATATATATATATATATATACACACACACACACAATTTTTTTTAGTTTTTTTTAATTGTTGTTTTTGTTAAAATGTGTATAGTTTAATTCTTACACCAACCCTCTTCTCTAAAATGGGATAATATTTACTACTACTGTATTTGTTTTATATATTTTGGAGCAAGAAAATGTTCGTATATATAATGCAATAAACACGAAACACGCAGATTCAGAAGGCGTAGAGAAAATCGAATACTAACTTGTCGAGCATTTAAAATTGGCATTCAAGAAAAATAATTTTAGATAGAGGAGAATAGAATGTGAAGCAATTTTGGAACGTACCTCGGATTCGTTATCCAGTCTAAGCTTGTTAACCAGGTACTTTATAACCAGTCGAATTGTCATCCCTCCATCCCTAATGAAAAAAGAATACAAAAAACGAAAAATAAGAAATTAAAGTGTGACAAATAAATAAAATGCTAATTACCTAGTTTGATTATATTATGTGAGGACAGCAAAAACAAACAAGAAGATTAAGTGGTAGAAATCTTTAATAAACAGAAGAAGGATAAGTGTATTACTTGATTCTCAAGTAGCTCTTCGTAATCTGCGGCAAAAATGGTTCTTTTTCTCTGCACCAAAAACAAAAAGAAAAAAAATTCGAAATTAATCGAGCCCGTTACACATGATGATAATGATGATGATGATGTCTTGAGAAAACCAAAGTAGGGACAGAAAACAAAAAACAAAAAACCATGAAAAAAGAGAGCAATCAAGTGCTCCATATATATACCAAGTTATTTATAATAAGCCAAGAAATTAAAATAAATTATAGGAATAATGATTAATTAATAGCCTTTATCATAAATTTCCCACATATGAAAATGCTGATTAATTAGTAACACTACTTACTGATTTTGTGACGCTTGTAGCATAAACCAAATCCCAGAATGTGGTCTCCTAGGAGGTGGAATAACTCTGAAATCCACAGCCGCCGCGGCGGCCGCCGCATCCATATCTACTCCGGCGGCATAGAGTTGAAACTGCGGCCGTGGATAATAAGTTAAAGAAGACGATGTTTGTGACGAAGAAGCTGTTCCTCCGATATTGCTAATAATCGGAACATGCCTAAACGCCGCCCAGTTCATTTCTTGATGCGGATAATAATTAGTACTGCTAATTCCGTATTGCTGCAACAAAAACGACGACGACGGCGGGCTTATAAACCCTCCGCCGCCGCCACTAGTTTCGAAATTCAAAACCGGCCGAGGGGCTCGAAACTCCGGAAACAAAGGAGGGGCAAAAGTACTCCTCATCGTTAATTGCGAACTATTATTATTATTATTACTACTACTCGGCATAAGCTCAAGTTCAACCCGACCCGATTCGTTTTTATTTTCGTTTACGTTGTTTTTTCCGTTTTGTTTCTTGATTTGGTGGCTACGGCCGCCGCCAATACCAAGCTGCAGCCACCCTTGCTCTTCTTCTTCTTCTTCTTCTTGTTCTTGTTCTTGTTCTTCATCTTCTTCATCTCTAGTAATTACTAATTCATCGTCTTTCGAACTCGATTCCGCCTTTCGATCGTCTTCCACCGCCGTACTATGATGGTCTTCCTCCGCCGCCGCCATTAATATCTGATGATCGGATAATATGTAACAACCCTCCAAGCTGTGGCTCATACCACCGCCAAAACCCTCAACGCCGCCGCCGCCGCCGCCGCCGTACACACCATAACCACCGCAAGACTGCTGATGCTGCTGCCGGTTTTCAGCCGTAAACATGGTCATCTCCACAGACAACCCAAAAAACCCCCAGAAATAAAAGATTCGATCTTGTTTATCATCAGAGAATCAGCCATATATGAATTAATAATAATGAATATTCATAAAAAGAAAAAAAGAAAGAAAATTAAATGGGGTTTCGATGGTTCTTATTACATGGTGGTACTAGGGAATCAAACAGGATATAGCAGATACCCATTGACCAGATATTAAGTATATCAATCAATATTGGATTTTTTGTATTAATTGTTTTTTGGTGTATATATATATATATATTATATATAAATATATATGGGGTTGAAAAAAATGAAAATCAGTGGACAAAAGCTAGAGAATAAAACTTACAAATCTCACTTTCCATTAATTCTCTTTGTTTGGAAGCTTGTGGGAAGGGGTAGGGGTCGGGGGTGGGGGGTGGGGGGGTGATGAAATAGTTTGAAGGGGGTGGGTGGTAGATAGATGGTGGTAAGTCAGTTACATATTATTTTATATTCATGACAATGCTACACATAATGTATGTGTTTGTGCGTGTGTATTTTATGTGTTTCTGTGTGTGTATTTAATATTTATGTACTGTTTGCTAATTATTTTTGTTATTATTATTTTTTTATTTTTTATTTTGTGATTGTTTAAGTTCTTGACTTTATTAATAAGATAGAGAAGAATACATCACGTCCCAACTTGTTTTGTTAATGAAGGTTTTTCCATGAACTAACTTTAGAGGGGAGTGCCCCAAGAATCTTGAAATTACAATAGAAGCTACTATCTTTTTCAGATATCACTAAAAGGCCCTTTTTACCTTCTTTAATTAATTTCTGCATTGGATACTATTATAAATTTGTCTTCTTTTATAATTGCTGATTACATCCATAAACATGCTTTTGATGTATTTTTTGCATTTTTATTACATAAAATTAAAGGGGAATTGATATATATGTAAGTCCCTCTAAGCTAATTTCAGTAGCAAACATATGTGTTCCGGGTCCGCTACCCTAATTAACGGACCGTTGAGTTATCATGAATTTATATTCATCCATCAAATACTTGTCGGGTCAAGGGATAGGAGCCCTTGGGACGAGAGATTTCGCCTTTTGGTGCAAGTAACAAACATACTGTTTTCTTTTTAAACAAAAGTCGTATGTTCCTTCATTTTACAAAAATACCCCAGTGTGGACACGTTCTTTGAACATGCACGCTTTGAGTGTGTCCATGTTTACTGTCAATTTTCACAGATTCACTACCGCGCGATTTTCGCTAGTTTATTGTCAAATTTCAATGTTTATTGTACGTTAAATTTTACTCAATTTTCTTAAAATATATGCCAATATTTTATAAAAATAATCAATATACAGATAGATGTTCACAAACAATTTTTACAAGTTTGCTTCCAATTTTCAAATTTTCATGGTTAATATTGGTTTAATTTCTAGTTCAATATTCCAACCGGATAATATTATTCCACTTCTTCATAAGCTACGAAGTCAATATTTCAAAATTATGCCAATTGAAATCATTTGTTTTGGACGATTCGTTACTTGTTTTCGTGTAAGATTATTGGATCTCGTAACATATTCTACCAAGTTCGATCAACCGGTCGTTGTACATAACATTTATGGCATGTGAAAACCCTTACGGTGGCCAAGTGTATCTAATAAGTGTATGATGTTGTGTGCATATATATGTTCGTCGGGTCACACATTCTGCTTGACTGTATAATATCTTGAAAGTACTTTGCCAATCCAAACGCGATGATTGAGGAATATAATTACAATTTTCGATGAGGTCGTCTATTTAATTTGGACTCCTGGATACAAGAAAAAGTTGCATTAGTGACACCCCAATTGCGACAAATGCAAGGATTCCTTTTTTTGTAGTGTCAATCAGGATCCGAATCCAAGGTGATATGGACTGAGGATTCCTTTTGGACTTTCTGGATATTGGAGATATTAATATATTAAATAATATATTTCACTAACAGCTTAAACTTTTGGTTGAAGTGGTCATTCAACACTGGCCTCTTGTGGCCCCAACTCACCTCTCTAAGTCCGAAAGCACGAGACGAGCTAAGCCCATTGGATCAGGCATAGGTCACGAAGACTCAGTCATTATAGGAATCATAGAGACGCACAAGTGTTGTGACACGTGTGACGAGATAAATGAGCCGATTGAGCATGTCTTAATCGATCGCGTATCGGATTTAGGTATGAGAATATGAAGAGATACATTCCTTTGTGTATTACTTGCCCATCAAGTTAATAGAGTCCTAAATGGAAATAAAAGGAACCTATGGTAAATCTTGAAAGTAAAACAATTTCACCTATAAATACGGGTAACACCAAAAATATATATATATTTTTACATGCATATTTTCTGAAGGATTTTTGAAATTCGACAGAGTCTGACTTGAGCATCAGAGTGTCTATGCCGGGAAAATCTCTCCGGTCGGAGCTATTGGCAGTTCTAAAGGCGGAAACCTAATTCCGGAAACAAAGTATTATATAATCACAAGGGATGTATATATGTTTTAATTTTCTAAAACCAAAAATTGTGCATCAATAATAATATCCGTTGTGCATTATTACTTTATTTTTTCGATTTTCACTGAAAATATACAATGGACATGAGTCTTATACCATAAAATAGACTTGGTTATTTTGGTATTATTTTATTAACAAAATATACACCAACGTAACTTCCAATAACAAGCTAGCATAGCACCCAAGTTTCGATTACAATAATAATTAAATAAATAAATAAAGAATCAAGTTGGAAAATAATATATCCAAATAAGTGTCAGGATGTAATGGGCATAATAATGATTATGGGTAGATGAGAGATATAATTAATTAATTAATTAATTAAGATGGAATAACACCAATAATAATAATAATAATAATAGTATAATTATGAAGTAAAAAAGAATGCAGAATAAATTAAATAGAAAAAAGAATAAAGAAAAGAATGGAGGGGTTTAGGCATGCATGATTGTGTTTCCTGAAAAGCAAATAAATGTGAAGAAGAACAGAGAGACGTGGTCATAACACATTCCGTTTTACAGGCATGTGCCCCCCACCCCCACCCTCCCCTCCCCAAAACATTCTCTACAGTTGACAATACTCTTCTTTAATTTGTCCCTCCAATTCATTCATTTTATTATATTTATATTAAACCCCAACCCCCAACACAACATAATAATAATAATATCGTAAATATCGTGTATAGTGATATTCTACGTATTTGAAAATAATAATAATAATAATAATAATAATAATAATAATAATAATAATAATAGTAATAGTAATAATAATTTAAAAAAAAACATTATTTCGGAATTATTCGGTTTGCTGCGTTAATTAGAGTTGATAGACTATTATTTTTTTTAATAAAATTATTAACTAATGATTCCTAAGAAATTCTTCAAATCTTAATTTTTTTTTATAATTATTCTTTTTATTAGTGGCATAATTTGTAATCTTTTCTTGGACATTAAATGTTGGAAATTTTGAGTTAAATATTTAAGTGTATTAAATTCACTTTCTCAAAATCATTTCTTGGTGAATGAAAATTAATACATCACTTCAAATATTTAGTTATGAAAAATAATAGATGAAAATCAAGTCACCATTATCATATACATGGAGGTGTTTAGTTTGTATCAAAAGGTATGTCGAACAATTTTGTGAATTATTTTCCTAACAGTTATAATTATTAGCTACAGCTATTGAGAATATATAAATAGAATCACTCAACTTTTCACTCTGTTTCATAACTGATTTGTTGGAATTCTTCTTTCTTTAGCCCGTAAATATTCTTTGCGAATTGAATATTTTGTTCGATATATATTCTTATTGAGAGATCAAAAACACATTTGTGGACGATTCGTAAATTTTGAAATTTATAGTGCTACAATATCAGAATAAGAATATTGTATCTTAAGGACAATAATGTTTTAAGCATAGAGAACCGAGTCTTAATTATGAATTTTTATGCACTGAAAACAACATTAAATAACTAGGTCCGAAATTAGATTATGAATTTAAATAAAATAAAAATTTGTAAAGTATTATATATACCATAGTAACAGTATCGTATATATATATATATATATATATATATATATATATATATATATATATATATATATATATATATATATATATATATATATACGATATATATATATATATAAACTACAGTACATGGGAGGCAGAGCGTGTCTTAGTTAAGCCTCTCGCCCTGAAAAGCTGATATCTCTGCTCATTTAGCTCTCCTTTATTTTTATTTATTTTTTATTTTTTATATATCGGTTCTTTCATCTGTATAAACAAGGAGACCTCGAAATATATTTTTTCCTTTTATTTATTTGTGTATTATATATATTGATATGAAGGGTTTTACTTTTACAAGTATTGAAGTCTGTGATATAACTTATAAGCCGGCTGCTGAAAAGTCGGTTCATCTTTTTCATAAGTTCCTCACAAAATGTCTCAACTTTTTTTATTTTTTTCACCGTTATTTAGCGCGTTTTCTAATAGTTCTAATATTTTTTGTCGAAAGAAATAAAATATAAAAATAATTTCAATATTCCATAAACTGAGTGTGGAAATTCAATAAAAAAAAACCATGAAAAATAATGAGCGTATAGCATAACTACATGAATTTTAGGTTAAAAAAAAAAAAAAAAAAGCCGCCATAAGTAGGGATGGGAAAAAAACCCGAACCGCTAGCTATCCGCGGGTACCCACTCCGTTTAAAACCCGTTACCGAGACCATTAGGGTTTGGTAACGGTTTTGGTAAAAGAAAAGAAAACCGTCATGGTTTTGGTATGGTTCTGGTTTTACCTTTACGGTCATGGGTACCCGACCATTTAATATATATATATATATATATATATATATATATATATATATATATATATATATATATATATATATATATATATATATATATATATATTAATTCAACAATATGAATAAAAAGAGTTGGCAAAATTTTAGAGAAAGTATTAAATAATTTATGGAGGATATATTTGTATAATTTATTTATTTATTTTTCCTCTTTTCTGAGAGTTACTTAAACATTATCGAACCTAAAATTATTTTTTATTACCATAATTTAAATGGTAAATGGGTACCCGTGGGTAACCGGATATTCGTGGTAATGGTTCTGGTATTTCGATTAACTTTTTAAAAGGGTTTGGTATGGTCATGGTTTGAGCTATATTAAATGGTAATGGTTCTGGTATTGCACTTTTTCGAAGGTACCCGTTCCGCTGCCATCTCTAGCCATAAGTCTTAAGATACTGGTCCTTGGTGATAAAATTTATCAAAACTAAATGACAAGTCCGAGTAAATCTTATTGAAATATTAATGAATTTCTAGAAGTATATCCACATGCATGTATAATGTATGATACATGAATCCTTAGATACATGTATATCTAGCATTCATGATGAATATTATTTATTATGATGCATATGTACTACTTATGCCTCGAATGAGTTTGTATTTGTATTTTAACATGTATTAACAAGAGTAAAATATTATTAAAAAAAAATACAAGAGTAAAATATGAATTAGGAGCTACGTGCTCCTCGATTATTTCTTTGTTAATCTTGTTCACATATTTTCGCAATATATCCAATAAATATTTGTTTCACATTCTTTGTTAAATTCACTCCAAAAATATCTCTCCATGGATAAATTCAGAATTTGCATTAAGTAAAATTCAAACTGCATTTATCATTTTTTACTGTGCATTTTATACCTTCAATTCATTTTTTCATTTAACATATTTTATTTTATTTTATTTTTACTGATTTTTTCATCTTTATCTTTTACTTTTTCATTCTAACATTCTTTACATTATTATAGACAACTTAATTTTCCTTATTTTTTACATCATATTGATGATATTTACGAAAAAATATATTTTTCGTTTTTGTCAAATAATTCAACAAATTGTGAAAATACTATGGTGCACTATGATTTCCTATAGTGTACTATTCTGAACTCTATATTCCAACAACTCCAAGCCGCCGCCAAACTCTAACATCCAACATCTTCCTAGCCGCTGTCAAACCATAGCAACCAACAAATTCCAGTCGACGTTAAACCCTTGCAATCAACAACTTGCTTGCCGCCGTCAAACCTATCTACCAAAACTTAGCCGCCCACCGACCATAGCCGCCGACCAAATTAAAATTCTAGTAGCCGCCTCCCGCCGTAGATTTGACCTCAAACCACCATAGTCGCCGCTTCCTTGCCTCCATAACCATCCGTCTTATTGCCGCTGCCTCCACCGTCATAGTTGTGCCATAGCCACCGCCTCTTCAACAACGGAGTGGATCGGCGGAGAGAGATACAACTGAGAGAGGAGTGCGTAGAGACAGAAAAGAGAAGGAAAAAAAAAAAGATCTAATATGGATTTAGGATAAGGCTAAAGTAGGGATTAAAAAGATAAGGACGTGAGTCATATTTATTATTTTTAAAAAATTAAGTTCAGAAATAAAATATTACAGATGTATTCTACATCTAATTATGTTTCCACCTATGGGCCCCTAGCATATTAACCCTTAAAAAAAATATGCATAAATTTTCAAAACTTATAAATTATGTTATATATAATTGCACTACAAAATTTAGGGAACCTGTTAAAATTAAACAAATTTTGGGCTATATACATATATATTCATTTTATTATTTCAGAGATCAATAGAACATTTATGATATTGTTTTCTAAAAATATTCATAAAATTTATAAAAATAATATATAACATGTAAAATAATTATATATGATAAAAATCACATAAAATGTTAAATTATAACACAGCTACATTATATTCATTGACAAGAAAAAACGAGAAATTTTGTTAAACCAATATTAGAAAACATATAAAACTAAATAAAAGCAATTAAAAATTAAGAAAAATATTTCAAAATTTATAAAAATCGATTAAAAAGATTAATTTATTTGAGTGCTTTGGAAAAAACTTCCATGCGTTGATCTTCATTGCTAAACTTGCTATGATAGTTTTGAATTTCGGAATTTATTCGCTATATATTAAGGTCCTAAGGATAATATAAAGTGGTAAGGACTCGCTCGAGCGAAGGTAATAATTCTTACTGTTAGAATCTCGTGGGATTCAAGTCCACAACACCAAGTGAAATTCTATGGAGATGTTTATTGTCATTAATTGGTTTAGGTCTTCACAAGAATATAAAAGGAGGAGCTATAATGCCGATGTTATTTGCTGAGTCTCTTATCACGTGGATAATTTACCACGTTGTCATCCACCGCCTTCCAAGTCTATCAAGCCGAGTAACCAAAGGGGAAGAACGAATGCATTTACAAGAGGAGCTGCCTAAGGATCATTCACAGAGGGAGATACACATGCAGGGGGAGCTGACTCCGTTGTGAACCACCTGCCGAAGCCACTACTGTGGGAACAGTTGCTGAAACTGTGGCACTTACTGTTGCAGCAGTTGAAGCCACTCTTGTTGTTGAAAAGAGTTGATGATGATCTTTTGTTTTATTTGCTTCGGTCTAATCATCTGATTGTTTTATTTTCAGGTTTTTTACTCAGCGGGAGAAAATAATTATAATCAATAAACGACAAAGGGGGAGATTGTTAGAATCCTATGGATTCTAATTGTACGAGAATTAATAAAACTTGTGCCACAAGTTTTCATATACCGTGAGCTAAAGAAGGGAAGAGTCCTTGTAGCTTTTAATTCTTTTAATTTGTCATTAATTGATTTATAATAGGAATTATTCTTCTAAAGAGTTATTCTTATTTTAACCCAAGACTTTCTTGTGTGCAGGTCTCCTATTGTTAGAATCAAAATTGGAGTCTAATTATTCTCAAAGTCTTGGGCAACAAGTCTTCATGTTGCCATATAAACTGCCGTGTGTTTTTTTTATTGAAAAAGGAAGAAGTGGTTTCCATTGGTTTATATGTTGTCATTAATTGTGATATTATTTTATTTGGGAATTAGTGTTTGAATAGGAGTTAATATCTTTTGATAAGATTTATATCCTAATATGCCTGATACGTATTTTGAATTGGACTCTTGTAGGATTCTTTATCAGGCTTATAAAAGTGGAGCAAATACACGTTAGTGCTGTGCGGCTTTTTTGGAGAGAAAGATTTTCTCTTTTCTGTGTCGCTCTTCAAGCGTCCTTTTTATCGAGAGAAAAATTCACAGAGAAATTATTATTTGCTCTCGTTTTTATTGCTCCATCGTGATACGTGATTTTCATAGAACATATACCGGCTTCAAGGCTTTGTGGTGAAGACACCAAGATTCAAGGAGTATCACAAGTTTGCTTCTTCTATACAAAAAGAAGATCGGTTCTTCGGGAGAGGGGCTTAAACAGATCTCGGGAGGAGATCGATCCGCCGACTGAGGGATTCAGCGTTGAAGGGAGTTCAACCGTGCGGAGCAAGGGACGTGCTGCAAATTGAAGATTTATAATTCAGCGTAGTATACAAGAACGGCGTCAACAAAGAGGGAGTCTTTGTATTTTGATTAAGTCCTAATATTGTATTAGTAAAACTAAAAATTAGTAAATTTTATTTGCAGGTCCCCGTGGATGTAGGGTACAGTTGTATCCGAACCACATTAAAATTTGTGTCTCGTTTATTTCTGTTTTTACGAACTGTTTCACGAACTGTTGCAACACTTCACGCAACAGTAACGAAAAACTGAATCTGACACAAATAATTTATATCTGCACGAAATAAATTCTAACAATTGGCATCAAGAGCCTGTCACTAGATACACTTAGTGAGATTTTGGGATTTAATAATTTTTTATTTTTTTGTGCAGACATGAATAATCATCGTGAAGGCGCATTCCTACCACCTCTCTTGGGTGAATTGAACTACTCTGATTGGAAAATAAGGATGAAGATGTTCATCAAATCTATCGATGAATGGGCCTGGCGCGCGATTCTAATTGGTTGGACACCTCCTACCTCAATGAATGAGTCACACGAGATCATTCAAACCCCAAAAGAGAAGTGGAGTGATGAAGAAGTACGAATCGCAGATTATAATTCCAAGGCAACCAATGCTATCTTGAGTTGTATCGATGAAGACCAATTCAAATTGATATCAATGTGCAAATCAGCAAAGGAGGCATGGGATGTTCTACAAGAGGCCTACGAAGGAACTACTCAGATAAACGAGTGCAAACAGACTGTCGCTGAAACTGTTGCAACAGTTGAACAGACTGTTAAGACAGAACTTAGGTATGATAAGTTACATTCAATATCTGATAAAATATTAACTTCGTTAAATCTTGCAGGTGATGATTGGGATTCAGAAAACAACAGCGATGATGACGTGTCATCCTTGGAAGAATTAAAGGAGTGCTATGAAAGGATGTACGAAAAATTTCTTCAGGTATGCGAGTCGAATAAATTCTTAGAAAAAGAGAAGCTTGTCCTAATTGAGGAAAACAGAGTATTGAAGGTAAGAATTTCTACTCTTGAACAAAATGTTATTTCTGCTAGTAGAGAAACAGATAGTTTGAAGGCCAAATTTGCTAAAACCCAAGATTCTATTTCAAAATTAAATACAGGTAGGGTAAATTTGAATGAAATTTTGAGAACAAATCAGCCGAACTATGGTCATCTAGGTGTAAGGGGTAATAAACTATCTGATGATGCTTTGAAACAGAAAGAAGATCCTATAGGAAAAATCAATTTTGTTAAACAATGCACTGTTTCACAGACTGTTGCGACAGTTGCGCCAAAACAGTCATTTCAAAGAAAACGTTTTGTGCCTATTTGTCATTTTTGTCATGTTGCTGGTCATATACGACCCAGGTGTTTTAAGTACTTGAAAATGGTTAAAAGAATAATGGCCCGCTCACCACTTTCCGCCAAAATTGATCACACTTTTGTGTCGTCTCAAAAACCCAAGATAAAGGTTGATTTAGTGAATAAAACTCAACAAAAAATCTGGGTAAAGAAGTCTGATCTTAATTGTTTATCTGCCATTACTTCTTTAAACTCATGTCATGATAGTACTAACTGTTCCAACAGTTCTGGTGACAAAGCTAGTTTTGGGAATAAAAAACTTGGTAATCTGAATTGTGATAATTTGAATGCGAAAAATAAGTTTATGAATCCAATTCAGCATTCGAGAACTAAGCTTACTGATATATGTCATTGTTTCATAAGGGGCTTGGTCGAAAAGGGGGTTGTCTCAATTGATTATGGTGCAACGGAGAATGAATTAACTGATGCTTTTGCAAAAACCATTGATGCACAGAAATTTGATTCCTTGCGAAAATCGCTGGGAATTTATGTTGTTTAATCTGATGCAGTTGCATGAACTGTTGCAACAGTCTGTGTGTCCAGACTTGCAACTTTTAGTGGTAGGACACTTCATATGTTTTTGCATCTCATATAGGACCTGCATTAAGCATACTGCATATGATTGAGACAAATGTGAATTTGATACTTCGTGTATTTCTAAATTTTGTGGGGTAGAACTTCACCAATTCCCAAAATGATTACTTAAAAGGCTCCAACTTATTTATTTCTCTGAATAGTCTTGTCATGGTTGGATGTTTTTATAGGGAAAAGCTGCCTCTTTTAATGAGTGAAAGCTACTCTTGAACTACTGTTACTAATATATATAACTACAACCATTTGGTCAGTGAATAGTTCGAAGCCTTTTTGAGTCGAGCCAGTAAATCACGTGGCCGAAAGCTCGCTACAAGGCTCAATTAGAAAGCCCAGGGAACTACACATTGCACGGCCAATATAAATTATATATATGGTCAGTGAATAGTTCGAAGCCTAGTTGAGTCGAGCCAGTAAACCACTTGACCGAACACTTACTACAAAGCTCAATTAGAAAGCCCAGGGGACTACACATTGCACGACCAGCATAATCTCGTTCCTTTTAATTGCTCTGTTTTTCATGGGAAAAAGCTACCATTAGACGTGTGTGTACGCTACCTAATAAGAGCATCTTTGTGTTTGACTTGGGATTATTAAGTTTATTGGTTGCATTGGCAGTCGGATTTTTGGGGATTGCGCTTATCGTGAATGTGAAGATAAATCCCATATGTTTTGTTTGTCCATGCAGTATCCTATTCACATATGTCTCTTCACTCATGTCTATTTCTCATGTTTACTTTTTGTACTGCATTAGGCATTATTTAAAAAAAAAAAAAAAAAAAAAAAAAAAAAAAGGAGAGAGAGAGAGACGGGATTTTTGTTTATGTGCCGGTTAAATTTGATTTTTTTTTGCAACCGGATCGATTGGGCTTACTCCTTACATTTCCACGTTTCTTATGAAGTTTGGCAAAGTCTGTAGTCTTTGCTATTTAATGTTGGATTTGATATCACTATCCTTTGATTTTCGCATTGCAATTATCGTGTGGTATTGAGTTTGTGAGTTTGTGATTTTATGTGCACGTTATGTATAGTGATTCTTCTCACTTACTTCCAAGATTCTCTCTTCGTTTAGATCTTTTTGTTAAGTGTTTGAACAGCTTGCTTGAATCATCAAGATCATTAGTCCATGTTGAGTTATCTCTGCATGGTGATTGCCCAGAAAGGGGGAGAAAAGAACAGGAGAAAAGAACAGTAACGATGGCATGAACACAGGGGGAGTTCCGACAACTGTTGCGACAGTTGCTGGAACAGTGCAGGAATGCAGGGGGGTTCAGACAACTGTTGAAACAGTGCATGAGACAGTTGCTGGGCAGAAATATAGGACAAATAATAAGCATTGTGAAGAGAAGTTGTTTCTGCTACTGCATATCCTTTTTATCTCGTGCTTATCTGAACGAATTATCTGCTTTTATTTTGGAACTATGGTTTATTTACAGTTTACATTATCTGGTGAACTGTTTGATAAACTGTTGCAACAGTTTATATGTGCAGATGTTATTCTGAATTTGCTAACCCTTGTTCATGCATGTATCATATAGTTAGGGGGAGTAAATATTCTGACCAATCAATGCCAAAGGGGGAGAGTGTTAGAATCTCGTGGGATTCAAGTCCACAACACCAAGTGAAATTCTATGGAGATGTTTATTGTCATTAATTGGTTTAGGTCTTCACAAGAATATAAAAGGAGGAGCTATAATGCCGATGTTATTTGCTGAGTCTCTTATCACGTGGATAATTTACCACGTTGTCATCCACCGCCTTCCAAGTCTATCAAGCCGAGTAACCAAAGGGGAAGAACGAATGCATTTACAAGAGGAGCTGCCTAAGGATCATTCACAGAGGGAGATACACATGCAGGGGGAGCTGACTCCGTTGTGAACCACCTGCCGAAGCCACTACTGTGGGAACAGTTGCTGAAACTGTGGCACTTACTGTTGCAGCAGTTGAAGCCACTCTTGTTGTTGAAAAGAGTTGATGATGATCTTTTGTTTTATTTGCTTCGGTCTAATCATCTGATTGTTTTATTTTCAGGTTTTTTACTCAGCGGGAGAAAATAATTATAATCAATAAACGACAAAGGGGGAGATTGTTAGAATCCTATGGATTCTAATTGTACGAGAATTAATAAAACTTGTGCCACAAGTTTTCATATACCGTGAGCTAAAGAAGGGAAGAGTCCTTGTAGCTTTTAATTCTTTTAATTTGTCATTAATTGATTTATAATAGGAATTATTCTTCTAAAGAGTTATTCTTATTTTAACCCAAGACTTTCTTGTGTGCAGGTCTCCTATTGTTAGAATCAAAATTGGAGTCTAATTATTCTCAAAGTCTTGGGCAACAAGTCTTCATGTTGCCATATAAACTGCCGTGTGTTTTTTTTATTGAAAAAGGAAGAAGTGGTTTCCATTGGTTTATATGTTGTCATTAATTGTGATATTATTTTATTTGGGAATTAGTGTTTGAATAGGAGTTAATATCTTTTGATAAGATTTATATCCTAATATGCCTGATACGTATTTTGAATTGGACTCTTGTAGGATTCTTTATCAGGCTTATAAAAGTGGAGCAAATACACGTTAGTGCTGTGCGGCTTTTTTGGAGAGAAAGATTTTCTCTTTTCTGTGTCGCTCTTCAAGCGTCCTTTTTATCGAGAGAAAAATTCACAGAGAAATTATTATTTGCTCTCGTTTTTATTGCTCCATCGTGATACGTGATTTTCATAGAACATATACCGGCTTCAAGGCTTTGTGGTGAAGACACCAAGATTCAAGGAGTATCACAAGTTTGCTTCTTCTATACAAAAAGAAGATCGGTTCTTCGGGAGAGGGGCTTAAACAGATCTCGGGAGGAGATCGATCCGCCGACTGAGGGATTCAGCGTTGAAGGGAGTTCAACCGTGCGGAGCAAGGGACGTGCTGCAAATTGAAGATTTATAATTCAGCGTAGTATACAAGAACGGCGTCAACAAAGAGGGAGTCTTTGTATTTTGATTAAGTCCTAATATTGTATTAGTAAAACCAAAAATTAGTAAATTTTATTTGCAGGTCCCCGTGGATGTAGGGTACAGTTGTATCCGAACCACATTAAAATTTGTGTCTCGTTTATTTCTGTTTTTACGAACTGTTTCACGAACTGTTGCAACACTTCACGCAACAGTAACGAAAAACTGAATCTGACACAAATAATTTATATCTGCACGAAATAAATTCTAACACTTACAATTTTGAGTTAGTTGTTGACGAGCGTAATATATTTCTAGAGTGTGAGCTTAAAAATAATTGAGAAAAAAATGTGCTAATAAAAGTATCAAAAGCATATATTTATTAGCAAATAGCAATACATAAATGTGTATATATACTAAAAAAATATATAGAATTGAGGTTTACTCAATACATCTATATAAAACTGATTGCGGATTCGTTCCTTCATTACCCGGAAAAAAGTATTTAAATAAATAAAGGTTTGTTGGCATTTGAAATGATGAAGTACCATATTAGTAAAAGAGCACTAATAATTGGAAAAAAGGAGGCATGGCCTTAACTTGGTCAGAGTGCATGTTCTCTAATATACATATTGATCTAAGCAACAATTATTCTTTGAATAAAAACATAATTCATTTGTGATGTAGATATTTTTCTACCACCATCAATAATTGATTTCCCCGCAAGTGGAGGAAGATATGTGGGGATAGAATTATTTCAAATACTCTAAAACCGTATAATGCAAGATAATTTAGTACGTTGTCGCAGAGTTGGAAGAGAAATTATTATTCAAACGAGGTTATTATTTTATCGAGTATTCATTTATTGAAATTTTGTTGTGTTTATGAATTTTATAATTGAGAAATATATAATTTTTAACCAACATTTCAATTGAAGTAGGGGTAATTGAGAGTGGTTGAAGATAGAAGGTCCATTTTATGGTACTTTGTTCTAAAAAAAAAATTGGCTAGTGGTAGATGACTAGTACTAGTCCTTATAGGACAAAATATATCCAATTATAGTGTTGAAAGAGTAAATGTGATTGTTTGGTAAGTGGCAACTTGCTAAACAACTTTGAAGTCTAATTTTTTTACATATCAAGATGGTTGTGTTTTCTCATTTTGCTAAATGGGCAGCTTAGTTAAAGAGCTTATATTGAAAATGGATACTTTAGACTAAAAATACTCTATTCTCCTTCACCTCATCCATCATCAAAACTATATTCATTCAAAAAAATGACGTTTCTCCCATTGTTCTACCTCTACCTACCAGTCATCTGCCGCTAGCCGCTAACCGCCTGATTATACAACCACGTCACTGGAAAATGGTTATTCTCGTCGGCCTCGGTCCTCATTTTATGTCTAACATGTCTATTTTCAGTCCAAATTCTCAAATTAAACTGTCAATTTTCAGTCGTCTGAGCTGTCTATTTTTAATCTAAGTTCTCCAACTAAATTTTCTATTTATCAGTCTAAGCTTAATATTTACAGTCTAAGATGTTCAACTATAAGATGTGCAAGGAACTTAATAAACAATTTCAAAATATACTGGCGAACCGTGTGCAATACAAATAATTTCGAGGGAGTTTTAACCAAGTTTCCGTTTTCATTGTGGCGAACTTATTGAAAATCAGTTATAATGATCATAATAATTATTAAAAAATAACTAAAGTTAAATTGCCATAAAATATTTCATTAGAAGTTCCATAATATCTGAATAGATAAATCATAAATATATGTATCTAAAGAAAATATTGATATACCACGTGCAACGAATGGAATGGAATAGAATTAATGCACATACATACAAATTAACGGTCCTAAATAAATTAGGCCCACGCTACCACAAACCAAAAATGGAACCATCAAAGCTTGCATGATGATGATGATATATATATCAATATATATTATGTATCGTCCCTATTTTTCACACAATAAGAAGCAAACTCAAGAGCACGTATAAATACATACGTAATCATAATGCATGGGATGCTTTTATTTTGCTTTTATTCTATACATACATATGGCCACGATCCCAATTATATCTCATCATCATTTTGTATATATGCATTCAATTCAATTTAATATGGATTGGCTATGAAATGATGAGAGAGAGAGAGAGAGAGAGAGAGAGAGAGAGAGAGAGAGAGAGAGAGAGAGAGAGAGAGAGAGAGAGAGAGGGACCAATTATATTTGTGGCCTTCTTTTTTCCTTTACTACGGTAAAAAGTCGTAACAAAAGGTACCTTTTACTATAGGACAATCTTGGAATCGTAGTAATGCTAGAATTTACCGTATCAAAAAAAATATTTGCTACGGCCATTTACCGTAGCAAAAAAGTATATGCTGCGGGGCAAATTCGTAGGAATTGCGTAGCAAAAGCCATTTTACTATGAATTTGGTACATTTTGCTACGATTAATGGTCGTAGTAAAAAGTCATTTTTCTAGTGAATATTCATATTTCATTTACGATTCAACCTTTATAAATTACTCAATCCGTTCTAATTTACATGACGTTTTGGACTGTTGCGCACATGTTAAGAAAAGTAATAAATGCGCATAGATTATAGTGAAAAAAACATAGAAAATCACTAAAATAGCCTTGACATTAATTGTTTTACAATTAATTAATTATGAGTGATAAAGGATAAAATTGAAAATAATACAATTAAAATAACAAATAATTTGGGGAAAAAAACACTTCAAAAAGGTAAATAAAACACTTGGAACTAGTAAAGATTCTATTAATTTAATGAAGTATTGAATTAATAATTTAACATGTTGTCATCGAGTCACAACTAAAAAATATTATCACTTAAATGAAGTTATTAACTTATTGAGATTCTACTATAAACTGTATCCAATTTCGCAGAGGAGAAAGTGGTTCCCACATTTTTATATAAATGAGAGCAAATATATAAAAAAAAAAAAAAAAAAAAAAAAGCGCTGCTTCTTTTAATGTGTCGTCATGATGGCGTCATGAGTACCATCACTATATGATCATCATAACTCCTTCATTTTAACATAAAAAAAGGTATAGATAGTGCGATCCCACGAAAACCTTCTCTTGTTATGCATGTACTATTATTCATCATGCCTTTACTATTTTCTCATTCATCCTTTCTTCTTTTTCTTTTTGTCTTTCTCCTTTTCTTGGATCCGAAACAATAACTTTTTCAGCCTATCTAATTGTTTTATGCATAATTTGGGATTTAATCTCTATCCAATAATAATGCTATATATGTGGAATTTGCACTTTATTTCATTATTTTTAAATTTTGATTTGTACTTGTTTTTGGCTATTTTTTTAGTTTTATTATGTTTATTTTGGTATTCTTGGTATTTTATATATATATATATATATATATATATATATATATATACATATATATATATATATATATATATATATATATATATATATATATATATATATATATATATATATATATCTATCTGTGTGTGTGTGTGAATATTGATCGAATATGAATTAATCTAGAGTTATCATAATGTTGGTCCATTCATGCACAAATCTCTCGTCCGAACTCCAATCGAAATGGTTCAAGTTGGGTCAGAAAACAAACTAGTTAAATGCTTTGATTTTCGTATTTTATGTTTTCTCAATTTCGAACTATAAGATGGTCAAATTCAAGTCTGAAGTCGACCATCATGCATGGGTAGTGTCGCGGCATGATACACAAAACAATACAATAATGTTGGCTACTTTTTCTTCACCCGCAACTTAAAATATTTCAAGATGCGACGCGATGACATTCTGAAAAGCTTAAGTATGCGAAAAATATAAGTTTGACAAGCCGCCCGAACCTAGAATCCTATCAAAACTATAACTAAAACTTTAGTAGGACTCCAAAATGAGACTTTTAAAAGCTTGGAGAACAAAAGGAAATGAAAAAAAAATTAATTGCAAGAATCATGTCTTTGATTTCTTATCATGCATTCTTGTAAACACTTTTAATTTAATTCAGTTAGATCAAGTTAACTTTTTTCTAGCAATAATTTGTTAGTTTATTTGTCTTTCTTGTGATGCATGCGTTCAGTTGCAGGATCACCAATTTGGTCAAATTAGTATAGGAATGAATTCAAGAGAGGACATGCTAATTAAGATTTTCATAAATTTCAGGTTACGATGATTGCTTGATTTCGAGCTAGCTAGCGAAACTTTTAATCTTAGGTAGCTAACGCCCTCTTAATTTCTTTTTCTTTTTAAGTTAGATATATTGTAATATCTGGGAATGTTCTTTTATTTTAATCTCGAGAGAGAATTATATGACAATTTTGTGTTCTTGGTTAATGAGTTGTAGATTTGAACTAAATATAGATTTGATAATTTGATGTGTGGATAGTCAAATGATTTTTAATACTTAGGTATTATTTACACTTGATTGCTGAATCTTTACTCTTGTTTGTCTGAATGACTTGGATATTTTTATTATAATTCATCGTTTAATTAAAGTAAAGTTATCTAATTAAAGTACTTCGTAAAGATTAAGAAGGGTATTTTCGTCTTTTAAGGCTATAAATGTCATTTGACCATTTTCCACCATATATTACCCTCTCTTGGCTCTTTCCATTCCGCACACGAGCTTCGTTCCGTGGTGTTTACTATCTCCGGCGATCAGGGTTGTTCCTGAGAAATTGGGGGCCTTAGGAGAGTTTTAAGAATTTGTAACAATTGTCCTCGATTTGTAATATAATTATATAATGCATGTACATTAATTTATTCGAACGAGTACAACTGGACAAGAATTTTTTAATTAGCAGTTCAGAATTTTTGAGAAAATACGACTAAAATATCGACGAAGTTAAGGTAAATCAAAAGTTTACAGGGTTCTGGCAGAGCCTGAATTTTTTTTGAAAATAGTCATAGAAATTTTATCGAATAAGTAAATATATGTATATAATAAAATAAATTATAGTATATTTTAACTTGCGGAAATGCTTTGAAGTTAAACATAGGCAATGTAGATTATTAAAAAAAAATGCAAAAATTGATGTGAAAAAAAATTTAAAATCTTGAAATAGATAAAATTTTTATATAATAACTCAATATCTAACTAGTTATAAATTATTGATCTAAGACATTTAATTCACATCAAATGCAAGAATAAATGTAAGAAATTCCAACAAATACGTTATAATTATTTAAAATTGTTGAAATATTTGTATATTTTAAATAATATTTAATAGTATGACTAGTATATATATATAAAGAATACAAAACATCATTTGGGGGCCCCTATTTTTTTTCTAAAAATCAGGGGCCCGAGGCGATTGCCTCTCTCACCTATAGTAAGAATCGACCCTACCGACGATAGCGTCTCGGGTCCGGATGGCTTCTCGTTGGTCTCTGAGTCCCAGCGTAGCTTTGTGCAGGGTAGGCTCATCGGTCATAGCACTCTTCTCGCCCAGGAGATGATCCATACCATAGATGCTCGCTTTTCCACGCGTACGAATGTTATTATGCAGTTGGATATAGCCAAGGCCTACGATCATGTGCAGTGGCCTTTCCTCTTCGGGGTCCTTCGGTGCATGGGTTTTCCGGAGTCGGTTATTGACTTGTACTGCCATTGTGTGCATGACTGTTCGTTTTCGATTCTCATCAATGGTCACTTGACTGAACACGATCCTCTTGTACTTTCAATATAAGCAGATAAACCTCCTATGATATTCCACTTGGCAAATGATCATGCTCATGAGGAAGAGGAAATTTTTGAAAGTACGAGGGGTTATGTGTTTATATATATATTAAATATAAGAGAGTCGTGTACTATATTGAAACCAAGAAAGTCATGTGCACAAAATTCAAACTACAAGGGTAAGTGCTATTTTTACACAATCTTAAAAGGAAACAAAAAAACTTTATTTCAAAATTCCAACCAATAGGGACATTCAAAATGTAACATTCTTAATGGCCGAACACCAGTTTGTTTTAAGAAATCTTGTGATGTGGACTAATCTTGAAGAGAAAGGTAAGGGATATATGTGTCTATTCTTTGGTGGTGGGATTTGTAATTATAATAAGACACATACACAAATGGAGATATGCCTTTTTCGAATATATAGTGTTTATGTCATATGGGATTTTTGTAATATATTTATTTAGTGGATCAAAAATCATTTCAAAGTTGCAAAAGAAAAAAGAAAAAAAAAAAAAAAAAAAAAAAAGAAAGAAGGCCAACTTTTTCCCAAATATAATTAAAGAAAGTCTAGTCCCCCTCTCTTTTTGGGGTTGCCACTTTTGCATTGCATGTTGCCTTGTAAACAAGAAATAATATTTCTCTCAAGTCCAAGCAATTGCACCTACTTTTTCTTCACCGCACTCCAATTGTAGACACTCTAAACTTATATGCGTGTGGGGCCCCACATCTATATACACCAACTATCATATTTTTCATATTATATTTCCCTAACCAAAAAAAAGTTAAATTACAACCACCCTGAGATATGGTTAAATTACAAAAACCCACCTCTTGTTTGGATAATTATAACCACCGTCTCAACTAAAAATCTTCTTACACGTCCATCCTTGCGGTTTCAAATTTAGTGGAATCTTCGAGATTATATGGAAAATTATCACTTTTGTACCCGTTTTATCACATTCGAACTCCACATTTTTGAAGCAAGATGATCATAATATGTATTTTTTGACTTGTATATATATCATCAGATTGTGGTGCATCAGAAACTGTATTTTTACATAAAACGAGTACAAACTAGAGCACATTCCACGAAATCTAGATGAGTATGTTGAATTTGACACCATAAGGGTGGAGATGTAAGAAAAAATCATAGTTGAGGGGGTGGATGTAATTATCCAAATAAGAGAGATTTTTTCGTAAATTGACCATAGCTCAGGGGGTTGGTTGTAATTTCCCCAAAAAAAATTATTTTCATATATATGATACTCTATTTATAGATAAAATTTTACTCTTGGCGAAATCGTTCGTGCCCAGGATCCAATCCCCTGGCTGGACAGGTTTTTTATGAAGTAGTAATGTAAATTATGGTGATTCAGCGGTTCGTTAGTGTAGCACATCTGGATCTGGTGCCCAATACTCGTAGGACCTTGCACTAACTTACTACTCACGCAACCAGTTTGGCTATATTTATTTGGGCACAAATGATTATTAGTATTAATTATTAGACGATCAGGTTAAGTTTCACTAAAAAACTATCGCAAACAAATTAAACAACATATCCTCTCGTAGATTTTGACATGTACGATAACAAATTTGAAGTAATTGTACCTAAATTACGGCGAATGTTTTAGTTCTCTCATTCGTGACATTGTTTTGATCATAAGTTTAGTAAATTTGAGAGGAATCGATTTGTAGGTCCTAACTCGCACACACCGGCGATCATTTGTTTAGCTAATTAATATTTTCATTAATTCATTTTATGAATATCACCTTTTATTTTATTATCTTCCGTATATTTTGTATATAATTGCTTACAAAGTTTGTAAGCACCAAGAATACGGTACTCTTTTTTGTTGAAAGAGATGTGAATTTTAATATATGTTATTAATTCAGTAACTACGCACGGGCATGAAGGAAACAAACAGTCCATGACACATATATACTTATGTCTGTATATATATATATATATATATATATATATATATTATAACGTGACTCCTTATCTTGAATAGTGGTGTTGGTTAAAATTGGCAAGACAAGTTTATAGGCAGTGTGGTTATAGATTGCAGAAATCACAGGCACGCTTGAATTACTCAAACTGAAATCATACATGCATTTCGACAGACCACACAGCGAGGATTACTATATTCTATATATATAAAATCTCTCTCTCTCTCTCTCTCTCTCTCTCTCTCTCTCTCTCTCTCTCTCTCTCTCTCTCTCTCTCTCTCTCTCTCTCTCTCTCTCTCTCTGCATGGCACTAACCCCTAAATATTCCATTCTATTTAATGCCTTTTTCATCTTGTTCGTACCCCCACTCCATCGGTAACTCGGGGGAATACGATGCTACACCTGGTGATTTTCACCCGGTGGCTCTTTTCTTGACATGTGTCCTTTTTTATTTATTTTATAATTATATTCTAAAAACCCATTGGGCCATAACCGAACCCGTAGTGGGAATCTTATTAATTAGGGTGCCTGGTTATATTCACCAGGTGTAGCATAGAATTTCCCGGTAACTCGTCAAATCATTTTTTTATTGGTTTTTTTAAGTCTTAATTTCACTTTGAACCCCCAAATGTACTGTTTTGCCACTTTGCACTCTCAAAAATAATTTATGATACTTTGCACCCTTGAAATATGTTTAATCGTTCAAATTGCACTTTAATAATTTTTCGGCCAAAATTTCCATCGTTCACCTAATTTTTGATGGTCAACAGAGTCATTTTTGCTCGAAAGTACATTAGCAATTTGCATTCTGAAGAAAAAATCATTGAATAGATCAGACAAAACATGACCATGGTGATAATCAAAAAATAATTAAACCACCAAAATTATGTCCAGAAGATATATACTAGGGTGCACTTTCAATAACTAAACATGTTTTGAGGTACATGTTTTAAGGGTGCAAAATACCATAAATTATCTTTTAGGGTGCAAAGTGCTAAAATGGAATATTTCAATGGTGCAACGTGAAATTTAACATTTTTTAAACTATTCAAAAAGAATACAATCAAACGACAAGTTGTTCTGATTTTTCTTTTTCCAAATTTGACATATTGTAAAAGTCAATACGTGGCACTACTAATTTTGAGGTGTTACCATTTTCTTTTTAGTATATATATGTCTAAAACTCTAGATGGAGTTTAATTTTATAAATTTTATGTGTGTTACATATAAATGTTAGTGCATCATTTTAAACGTACAATTACCTCAAAAATCGACCTCGTGCTTAAATTAATGATTATGTATATCTTTTTGGCTTTTCTATTTCTTTTGATTCCACTTGTTTTCCATGCACAAACATGTTAATCAATTTCATGCATATGATATGAGGGTAGAGTGGTCCCAAAAAAAGTGAGGTATGGAGCAATCTGGATTCTAAACGAACGAGGTATTGTAGAATAAAAATAAAATTGTATTACATAATTAATTAATTAACAAGATAAGGTTTTTTGGTTTTTTTTTTTCATTTAATTATTTTCAATGTCTGTCTACTTTCTTGAAAAAAAATATTAATATCTATTTCATGCATTCAATATTAATAATTTCAAAATATGAATTTTGAAAATTCCCACGTGTCAGTCAATTTCGAATCTCTTCTTTTTTATGTTGACCAATGCATTATTACATGTTTACTTGTTCGATTCCAAATTTTCACACAAGAACAGTAGTCCCTTTTCTTTTAATTTTTATTTCTTAAAATTATTTAAAAAAACAATAAGGGCAATAATTTTGTTTAAATTGCAATTATAAAAATAAAGGAGAAAGAGTGATGCATGCGGAGAATAAAAATAACGGCGTACAACATCGAAATTCGCTACGCGCGCGCGGGGGGTGGGGGCCATGGAATTCCACGCCTGCATGGGAGGTGAGTGGGCCCCAATCGCCTGACAACGCGTGCAAAGCCGTGCTTCATGGGGGCTCTCCTTTTATGACGAAAATACCCCTACTAAGCATATAAATATAAGGGTTTGTTTGAGCCATTTTCCACTATATCTTTTAACATTTTCGGTCAATTTTACTTGGGAAATTTTGATATTTTTAATTTTTTTCTTCAAAACATTTAATTACTTAGATTTTTTTTTATTTTTCTGAATAAAACCTTTTATTTTTGTCATTTTGAATTTCTTCATTTTTTTAAATGTCTTCCGGTAGTTCAAATTCTCAACAATAATATGATTGTAAAGATGTTCGTAATCTTACGATGTTTGAACTAGGGGTGTGAACGAGCCGAGCTCGAGCCGAGCTCGCCTCTTTTGGCTGGCTCGAGCTCGAGCTCGAGCCTATTTTGTCGAGCTCGAGCTCGCCGAGTTCTTCTTTTTTTGGCTCGAGCTCGAGCTCGTGTTAATTTTGTCGAGCTCGAGCTCGAGCCCAATCTTTTTTTTTTTTTTTTTAATATTTTTTAATTATTATTTTATTATTAAAAATTATTTAAAAAAAATACAAAATAAAAACTAAATTGTGATTATATATTTTTTTAATATTTGTATTTATTTCTATAATATTATATATTATTATACATTATTTAAATGAAAATAACATATAAAAAATAATAATAAATCCGGCTCGCGAGCCGGCTCGCGAGCTGATGAACAACTAAAATTCGGCTCGAGCTCGGCTCGTCAAAAAGCTCGAGCTCGCGAGCTCGAGCTCGAGCTCGAAAACCTCGAGTCCGAGTTCGAGCTTTTTACGAGCCGACTCGGCTCGTTTACCACCCCTAGTTTGAACTACCGGAATACATTACGGAAACAAAAAATGAAGAAACTCCAAATGACAAAATAAAAGGTTTTATTCAGAAAATTAAAAAAAATTAAGCAATTAGATGTTTTGGAGAAAAAAAAAAAAAAAAGATTTCCCACGTAAAATTGACTGAAAATGGTCAAATATAGTGAAAAATGGCTCAACCTCTCTCTCTCTCTATATATATATATATATATATATATATATATATATATATATATATATATATGCTTGAGTAGGGGTATCTTCGTCATATTTTGGAAAAAATGTAATATGAGGAGGGTTTTTGTACTTATGTGTAGTATGGGAGGTATATGATACAAAGTTCATAGTACATGGGTATTTTTGTATTTAACCCTTTTTTAATTATTTATTTTTCTTGAATTTATTTGCTTTCTTATCTCAATACAATGGTTTGCCGGTTTTTTTTTTCGGCTTTCTTCCAAATCTTATAAAAAAATTACTTTTTTTTTCTCTTCAAATTTTATTTTTTCATCATTATAAATTTTTGTTTTATTAATTGATTCATTTGTTTAGCGATCAATTTCATAGTACGAAAATTGATTTTATGTAATCTTTTGTTAAGTGGATTTGTATTATCAAATGTGTACAAATGTTTATGTTGTTACTCTAATACAAATATCACCAATAAATTTTTTTTTTGTTATAGTATAATATATTTCTTAAAATAATTGTTATTGTCATGTATCAAATTAATTATTTTTCTTACTTTTGAAACGTTATCTCGTACATTGTACGGGTAATCAAAGAATCCATTAATAAATTCCAAACATGTAATTTAAAAAAAAAACCAAAAAAGTCCAAATAGAAAACAAATGCCGAAATGTATCTCAAAACATAAATTCATATAATTTGTAGAACATAAATAACCGCAAACCAACAACCGAAGAGGGAAATCATTAGGATCGAACATCGAGCTTCTAGAAGCAACTTAGTGTTTGGGCTAAAAATGGTAAGTGAGTTGCTACGTGGGCTTGTAAATGGGCCTTTCATTAGAGGTTTCATTTGGGCCATTCAATTACCGCTTATCTTTCTAATATTTTTTAAGAAAATTTGAAAATGCATAGAGTAGGGGTGTAAACGAGCCGAGCCGACTCGTGAGCTCGAAGAGCCGGCTCGTAAAAAGCTCAAACTCGGCCCGAGATTTTCGAGCTCGAGCTCGAGCTCGCGAGCTCGAGCTTTCTGATGAGCCGAGCTCGAGCCGGTTTTCAGTTGTTCATGAGCTCGCGAGCCGGCTCGCGAGCCGGATTTATTATTATTTTTTTATTATTATTTTTTATTTTTTATATGTTATTTTTATTTAAATAATGTAAAATATTATAAAAATAAATACAAATATTAAAAATATATATAATTACAATTTAGTTTTTATTTTTTATTTTTTTAAATAATTTTTAATAATAAAATAATAATTAAAAAATATTTAAAAAAAAAAAAAACAAAAAAAAAACAATGGGCTCTAGCTCGAGCTCGAGCTCGACAAAATTGACACGAGCTCGAGCTCGAGCCAAAAAAAGAGGAGCTCGCGAGCTCGAGCTCGAGCTCGAGCTCGACAAAATAAACTCGAGCTCGAGCTCGACAAAATAAACTCGAGCTCGAGCTCGAGCCAGCCAAAAGAGGCGAGCTCGGCTCGTTTACACCCCTAGCATAGAGCATATAGATGGATGTGATTAGGGCTGACAATCGGTCTTGTGAACTGAGTTAGGGTTGACTCAAGCTCACATACCATCGATCTTATTACTATGGATGTAAATCATATACTATCGGGCCTAACTAATAAAGGCTCAAGCTTGGCTCATGTATTATTTTGGATTTCGGGTTTATATCTAGTCTCATTATTATAAAATTATAATGAGTAATTTTTTTTTTTTTATGAAAAATAAGTGTTAAACAAGATTTAACTCCATTGAACTCAAGAAGTATTTAAAGCCATTTTGTCCTCACGAAGCTAATGCAAAGGTTGTTAGATATAATTGAACACCAACATAGACATTATTGGAATGGTGTTAAGCATGTCGATCCCAAAATGTTAATATATGTCCTTGTGGTGATGCTACATTGTTAAATCAACATAGGCGATCACTTATTTTAATTATTCCAAAATATCACGATGCATGAAATTTGACTATTTCAAAGGTGGCAGAACATTAATTAATTAAGTTTTTCTATTCACATCCATAAGCTACAACTAAATAACAAATTTGCTTCATACATGGGAGTTTTGCCAACTACACCGTTTAGAAAAATGATTTACAATATTGAAATTGGACAGAAGGAAATGACTTTTTCAAAAAATTTACAATTTTTTTGGGAAGTTAAAAGAAGTTACAATTTTTTCGTTCAAAAAAATAAAATAAAAAATAGGAATACAAAAGTACATTTCGATTGGCAGAATTTCAAAAGTTTTAAAAAATTGCATTATTTCATAGTTTTTTGTTTCCAAATTCGGATATAATGAGAATTTTCAAATATTTTTTTTTTTAAATTTTCAAAATTTTCTAACAAAATGCAAAAAATCTTAAATAAATTTCAACAAAATTCAAAGTAAACACCCGTAGAAACAACATAAATAGTTCAACAAAGCCAACATAGTTCTTTCAAATTCTCAAAGAAAAAAAAATAGTTGTTGCAAAACATGAATAAAAATCAATTCAAAAAATCCAACATAACAAATAAAAGGGGAAAAAAAAAGTGAAGTGAAAGATTATTCAAAAAGAGTAGATGACAAATAGACCCATGACAAAGAAACTTAATTAAAAAAAATGGACAACTTACTTTTTGTCTGGTAAATATATCCACCTCATTCAATATTATTTGCTAATAAGGAAAAGTCTTTCATGTATACCGAAATTACTCCCAACTCCTTGAAATCCTAATTCAATTCCAATTTCATGATTTGCACCCCAATTTCGCCCAATTTCACCGATTAACTAATTTTGACCCTTGTTCCAATTTTAACCACCACCGCCGGTCAGTCGGTCTACGGCGTTATTTTTTTTAAAACTATTTTTCATTAATATTGTTGTCCTACAATATTAATGTCTACTGCATGAGACAGTAATATTGCAGTCAAAGACAGTAATATTACTATCCTAATTGTAATCTTACTGTTTCAAACAGTACTATTGTTATTAACACAGTAACATTAGGCCTCGTTTGTTTACCTATATCGGATTACATTGGACTATGTGAGATTGGATTAATATCCAACTTACTAATTAATATTTAGTCAGTAAGATGTTTGATTCGCTAGATTAAAACTTGTATTAAATTTATTAAATTATCGTATTACTTGTGAATTGTCTAAAATGTTTTTGTCTAAATTTTTTTTAATTAACAAAATTATGATATTGTTTGAAGGATGAAATTGTATTTTCCGCTTTTAATCACCATCTACTAAATTAATCACAAGGGACGGGGTGCTACTAATTTAACCAAATAATAGCATTTAATTGCGGGCTTTAAGTGTAGTAGCGGACTAGACTAAATAGAAATCTTATCAACAAAACATCTTACTAACCCCAACTATTCAATTAATAGAGCTAAAAAGCATTAAGCAAAGGAAGCCTTAATGTATTAATTAATTTTATAGTCTTGTTCTACAATATTGTTGTTTCTGACAGTAATATTATTGTCTCCCACAGTAATATTACTGCTTGGGACAATAATATTAGTATTATTACTCTGTTTGGGACAATAATATTACTATTTGACATTAAATATTATTGTCAGACAGTAATTTTGTTGTTAACATAATTGTTTAGGTAGAAAAAAAAAGTCTACGCCAGAGACCGGTTGGGAAAAATATTTCAAAAAAATAATAATCTCAAAAAAAAATCAATGTCGGAGACCGCTATCAATGCCCGAAATATGGTCGGAAAAAAAACATTATTTTCTAAAAAAGAGTTCATTTTTCAAAAATTGTGAAAGTGGGGGTTAATGTGATACATTTGTTTATATTCGGGGTCAATGTGCAATATTGATGAAGTTAGAGTATAATGGATGAAATTGATGAAAATTATATTATAAAGAGTAGTTTAGACAAAAGACATGAGGATGAGTTCATTTGCGGAACTGTTTTTTGTCTGAACTAAATACATTTAAGTCTAACTTTATGAACTTATTTGCAATTTGCCCTATATAAGAAATTATGTTGCTAGGGTCTTAGTTTACTTGGTCTAATTGGATATGTATAATTTTCATATTATATGTATCATAAGTTAAATTATATATATATATATATATATATACTATTTTGGACCTAAAATCAGATTAGAAATTGGAATTTTCGATAATTTTATATACAATTTCTATTCCTGTAAAAAATAATTGAAAAATTGAAAATTGAAATTTCAGAAATCAGAAGAATAAAAGTATTTGAGTTCAAAATTGAAGGCATAATTGTTAGTGAAAATACATTTTACTCTCCCTTGAATTAGGTCTTATGTAACACTTATTTCTCATACTTTAAAAAATACATTTACATCCCTCAATTTAATGGTCAACCTATTTGACCTCATTTGAGGTTTGTCGTAAATAAAAGTGACAAATTTTATCTTCAAATTCAACATTTGTTTTAATTGTCTCTAACACATAACACCTTATTTTATTGAATTTGTTTGTTGTTGTTCTTTTGCAAGCAAATGAATAATATAGTATTTAATTAAATATTGAATGAAATTATTTACTCCATTAAATATTTAAACTAAACATTAATGTAACATTTAATTTCGTATAACTGTACAACTAACTGTAATGAAAATTAAGTTGAATAATATTTGTTCTGGTATATTTTATCAACTTAAATAAATGTATTAATAACATTGAATATGAATAAATGTGTTTAAACTTGTTAAAGCGTTTCGTGAAATCAAAGATGATTAAATAAAAAATTCAAAGAACTTACCAATTAAGTTGGCGAATTCTTCAAATATTTAAAAAGGATAAATGCAACTCATTACATTGAGTGAAGAATGTTTTAACATAAACATGTACTTCGCCAAACATTATGATGAATTCAACAAAAAAGAAAAAGAAAAAAGAAGAAGGATAGATTCATCAAATGGTACGTTGATCTAATAAGAAAATTCATCATGATAAGTTTGATATTCATTTTATATTTATTTAATTTTCTACTATATTTTGATAAAGGATGTGATAAATGCCGTTCGAACTTTAATAATACCGTTTCGACTTCAAACGTGATTTTGATCATTTTTAATTTCAAATTTTGCTAAACCCGAAAAATAGAATTTGTAGTATTCCGGGTTAGTTTTCTAATCCAACTTGAATCACCAAAATTGGATCACTACAAGAAAATGCACTTCTGGCGAGGAAAATATTTGTCACCATAGATGTTTTTTTTGTCACTAAAACCTTTAGTAACGACAAATTTGTTACCTTTGTATTGTCCTCTAAAGCTCGACGCTAAAAGTTTTGGCGACAAGTTTTTTGTCATTGGTAACTAAAGTTGGTTCATTACAATATCGTAATCTATGGTAACAACATGACCCTTACCAATACTATTTTTTGTCGTTACAAAAACAACATTCGTTACCAATAGTCAAATTTTGAATATTATTTGATATATATTTTTAATAATAAAATTTGTCACAAATACTTATTATGACAAACTAGTCCTCGCAAATGCCCATAATTATTATTTTATTTTAGCCTTATATAAATCATAATTTTGTCACAAATACTATGACAATAAGTAATAATAATAACAATTATTATTATTATTATTATTATTATTATTATTATTATTATTATTATTATTATTATTATTATTATTATTATTATTATTATTATTATTATTATGATATTTATATTTTCATATAGTTTTCGATAATGGCTTGTAAATCTGAAATAAATTTGTATAAATTGCCTCAAAATTCATATATACACTTAAAAAAATATATCCCAACTAGCAAAAAAAAAAAAATACATCCTTCAGCAGAAACTATATAGGTTTCATAAGTAAAATAAGATGACATGTAGAAATATATTTCAAAGTGTATGGCGAATATAATCAAAATCCAAGCTAAGTTCTAAAACTTCATACCGTACTGTCTATCGTATTTACTCCAATAACCTGTAAATACAAGATGGTTTAATGTTGTTAAATCATCAAGACACATGAACAATTTTAAGAATAAACGCTATACATAGAAAAAAAAAATTAGGAAAATGTGTACATTATCATGAGATCATATAATTGAATGTCAATATTTACTTACATTATAATCAACTCCTTCGTCTCTTCTCGTACACCTTATATTTCTTCACATCAACTCCGTTTTATATATATGTTCTGTAATGAATGCTAATAGAAATAATAAGTAACCGCAGATGAAAAATAATAGATTCAAGGTAATTGCACCAACACGATAAACCATTTTTTCTCATTTAAGTCAAAATCACGGAATGCCTAATGATTCCATTTAGGCTAAGGTTTATTTAAAGACATTTTTTTTCTACTTTTCACACAGTAATATTTCATGCAAGCAAATAAAAACTAGAACTACATTAGCACAAAGTGTAATTTGGTACTACATCAATATTTAGGAACTGCCATCAACAAAATAACACAATTTTACCATAACTAGAAGCAACAACCGAAACCAAAATTTAGGAATATATAACTAAAAGCAGCAAGTGTAAGCCTCAATTCAAGGAGATCAACCGAGATAATACCTAAGAGAAAAGTCATTATTAATATAACCTGAAATCAAGGGTAGTAGTACCTTGAATTTTTTACTTGTTGGAACTTCATATTGCACCACCCACTATTGTATTTATTCCAATGGCCTGCATACACAAGTGTAATTCAAATTTTATTTCATGTAGAATGTAATACTGTTATTAATGGACAAACGTAGAAATTAAGAAATATAATTATGAGAATTGAAATTATTGTTAAAAGAGCAGAAGTTTCAATACTAATTGCATATGGATTATCCACAAAAACTAACAAGATATCAGTTATTGAAGCACCAAGTTCAACACTGTATTTCAGAACTTCAAATTAAGTAACCATACATGCATAGACATACATAGGCTATCATTATAGTTTTTTCTTTGCCTATCTACTCCAATTGAAGAAGAAATATTTATTCCAACTACAAAATCATAATTCGTAAGAAAACACATATACTATAAATAAAAAAAGCATTGTGACAAGGCACAAACAATCATAAAAATCGAACCTATTTATCCAACCCGATCACCGTAAAGTAAGTGATGTATAACAAATTTAAGTGGCACGAGGGAGTTAAAACTTTAAGTTCTTAAAACCAGTAAGACATAACACAACAAATTGCACATTGTGAGTTTAAGATCACCTATAAGAATTAAATTGAGAGCAATTGTTATTCCACATTAGCCATGCTCTACTAATCATAACAAGTATTCGAATACATAAAACACCACTGTAATTTGTAAATTAATCATAAATAGATAGCACAAAGTGAAAAAAAAAATCAACTACATCAAGCAAGAGTAAAAAGTAAGATAAACAAGCAGAGTACAAACACTTTACACATCGATATTCAAATTTAACTTTGTCCAAGTTCAACCTGCTTCTAGTTATCTCCTTGCATTTCTCCAAATAGCTTCTAAAGAGAAGTCCTGAAAATTGGTATGAAAATCACCAAAATTATACTCTTAAATCTCTGCCCTAATCTACTCCTCTCACAATTCACACACCTTCTAATAACCCAAGTTCAAAGGGAAAATAATAGGCATCTAGGTCGGAGCTTATTCAAGGTAATATTTTTTTTTCATACATCACCTAGGAGAGTGGATTGAGAGAAAAAAAAAACTAGCTATACCTTAAATAGCCGATTTTTCCAATCGTTCTTGATGTTTGCCCAATCGTCGATGCCCAAATTGCCGCTGCCCATTTGCTCTATCGTCGATGTCGCAACCGCATCATCAAATTGCTGTTGTCCATTTGCCCAATCGTTGTCACCTATGTTGCTTCGCCAAATTGTCTTTGCAACTATTACCGGTGGTCGACATGATGCTACAAGCCTTTTAGGTATGCGGCCGTGGAAATTGGAAAGGACGATGGTGTGTCAAAATTGAAAAGTGAAAACCCTAATAGCCCTGCTCTTTTGTTCTCCTTTCCCAATTGAAATGCCCAGGTTTTAAATCTTAAGCTTGCGTAAATTAATATAAAAACAAAAATAAAAAAATCTTGTAACAAGTTTATATTTGTCACAAAAGTATATTCATTTAGTGACAATATTATATTATTAGTAATGAATGTTATTTTTTGTCACGAAAAAGAATTCTTTTGGTAACGATTATTCATTTTATGTAATTACGATTGCTTCTTGTTACCGAAAACTGGACCTTTTGTAACGAAAATACTCTTTTTGTAACAAATATTTCGTTTCGTTACCAGAAATTTAGTTTTGCGTGACAATATCCGGCTTTCGTAGAAATCATTTCTCGTGACAAATAATCCAATCGTTACCTTTGTTTTGTTATTTAAAACATCTATTTTTGTAGTGGATGTCGGACGAGAAAGATATACATGAATCAATGGATACTGCCCACAACTTTGATGTATTGAGGTATCTAAAATTCAAAATGTGACTCATTCATGCATAACTTTGTCACACGACATCCAATCTAGCGGAATTAAGTTGGATTAAAAAGCTAACCCAAAGGACGACTACAGTTTTCGTGTTTCAATTTTGCTAAAACAAAATAGAAATATGTCAAAATCAGCTTCAAAGTCAAAACGACATTAGTAAAATTAAAACAACATTTAACATTTAAGTTTTGATAATTAGTTAAAAAAATGTTTTAAATGTAAAATTATGCTTCATGTTGAGAAGTTTAAATGTATTTAACAAAGTAGAGCAGGTGTACACTTAAGACATAGTGAAAGGGTAATATGTATTTTGCCGTATTTGTTATTACTAGAATAAACTAATAAAGTTCGATAATAGTTGATAATTACTTCAACTGAATCAGTCAATAGTTAGATGGCGTTGTCTTGGGTCCGAGAATGGTTGTACTACTCGGACCTAAACGATTGAAGATCAACCAATAAAAATGTGACACATAAGATTAGTACAAACCCCATTAAAAAAAGTACGAAACATGGGTTACCAATAAAATTACATAAATACCCTTAAAACTAAAACTTAATTAAATATTAAATATTAGGCAAAATGAGTTTTTTAGTCCTGTAAGTTTGCTAGTTGAGAGTTTTAGTCCATTATATTTCAAAATCAGAATTTTAGTCATTTAAGTTACAAAAGTTGAGAATTTTGGTCTTATGACCTGCTATAACAGATAATGTGATGGTTGAATGAGTTGGTATTTAAAATATAAAAATAAATTAGGTGATGTGACAAATGAGTTGGATGATTTTAGAGAAAAAAATGATCTTCAATGTCAAATTTCACCAAAATAATGAGGAAATTTTAACATATTAAATATTAATTTATATATTTAATTTTTTTGTTATATTTGCAATAAAGAACCACAATAAACCCATTTAATAAAATCTACAAGTATATTTTATGAAGGAAATAAGACTAATTAATGTTTAATTAATATTTTTAGTTTTTATTTGATAAAAATAGTAATTAAATTGATATTTATCTAAATATTTCATTTTTTACAAATCTATACTTAGTGATTATAATGAAATTGAACTAACAATCAAATTCAACATGAAACCAAAAAAAAAAAACAATTTATTATACCTTGTTGTAAAGTTAAATGACATGCACAATCATAATTAGTATAAGAAATCAAATACACGCTTACGAATTAACCAAAAAAATAATAAAATATATTCAAAACTCTATTAAATTAAATGTATTAAAAAAAATATTCTATAGCCTCCAAACATAAAATATCAAACCAAGAATAATAAATATCCATAACGAGTAATAAAATATAGGTAATTACTATTTTTATCAATTGAAAACTATGAAATATTAATTAAAAAATAGTTACTACAAAAATGCTTATTTCATTCATCAAATAAAAATAATAATTTGATGGTATATTTTATTTCCCTCCAAAATTGTCCAACTCATTAGCCACAACACCTAATTTATTTTTAATCTATTTATTTTTATATTTTAAATGCCAACTCATTCAACCAACAATCACATTACCTGTAATAGCATGTCATATGACCAAAATTCCCAACTTTTATAACTTACATGACTAAAAATATAATTTTGAAACATGGTGGACAAAAACTCTCAACTAGCTAGCAAACTTACAAGACTAAAAAACTCATTTTGCCTAAATATTAATGACTTTTAAAAAATCAAAAGTATACAAAATTAATAAGTACCATTTAATAACCGCGTTTAAGTTTAAACGTTTCTTTCTCCATCCTCTTCTTTGATTAAAAATTAAAATATTTTTACATTGACTGCTCATCTTCAATATACTGAAAGAAAACCCTAATAATCGTGTAACTCTAGCAATATATTTTTCTCTCCCCAACTTTAACTGAACAAAAGCTTCCTTATTCAATGTAAATCATATGGAATTAAGATTATCAGAGTTTCACATTAAGTTTCTTTCCTGCAACTGGAGATCTCATTCTTGCCAATAAAATCAAAGGGACCTTCATCGGTTTCTTCTCTTCGATTCTTTGGTTATGTATAAATTGGGCCCTATTTTTGTGGATTATGTTATAATGATTTATGATTGAACTGCATGTTTGAATCGAACTGGAGAAAAAAAAAAAAAGACTAACCCCTATCAGCCGCAAGTTTTTCTATCGGGATTCCTTGAATCGGCCACAAACTATGGCCCAAACGTCTCGGTAGCATTCTCCATATATCACGGGAGATTGAACCATGGCAAACAGTGTCTTCACGTACAGAGGGGAAAGAAATTAAAGGTTTTATTCGACGAAAGAAAAAACTTTGAAAACAATTGATGAATTTTGATTATGTTTTACAATCACACGACTAGCAAAAAAATAAATAAATAATAGTTGGACTAATAAAAATTGAGTGGAAATATTATTTTCTTAGTCTATTTATAAGGTTAAGATAGTAATTTACATGGAGTACGATAATGTACGATGTGTTTTTACTGGGTTCATACAAATTCCTAATGTTGTATTGGATCATACTAGGTCGTACAAAAATCAATGGATGAGATCAAATTTAAACATTTTGTACGCCCCAGATTCAATCGTTTGTACAACCCCTCTCGGACCCTAGATAACCCCTAGTTAGATCCTTTGACATTCTTTCACTTGTATATAGGCCAAGTCCACAAATGTAATATATAACAGACACACACTAGTCCATTTTGCCCCGGACCCAACACGTTGACTGCCTTGACCCGACCTGGATCCACCCCGTTGACCACTGACATGGAACCAGACCCGCCATATTAATTATGGCTCGGTTTCGGTGCCCATATATTAGGTCTTGAGACCCGATGGCCCAGATTTTTAATGCGATTTTTTTTTCAAAAATTACATTATTTGGGGTTCGAGAACCTTTGACCCTTCCACGCATTCCAAGAGCACTAACCACCGGACAAAGAAAACTAACCAAAATTTTACTAACTATAACTCTATATATTATAAAATGAAAGTGTAAAATGATTATAATAGTTTTATAAAGAAAGTTAATAAAATATTAATTGTCATATTCATTATTATTAATATTAAAAATCTGCACTAATAACAAATGCATATATAATAATTTTATTTTTGAGGGAAACATAATAATTTATTAGGCAATCGATGCCAAAGATGAGAAGGATGACGCCTTCCGCCGATTCAAGGTTCATAGGAAAAGCTAAAGAGTGAGCTAGGCGATTGTTGTCTACAAAGGAAAACGAAAAAAAAAGAAAAGAAAAGCTTGACGTACAATAATACAATCAATCAACCAAAGCCAAATGGGGAATTCGATGGGACTCCCTCCAGTAGAGTTTCGACGACGCAATAACAGTCAATTTCTAGAATAATTGATGGCCAAACCTTGGTGATCGCAAGCTCCATAACAGTTTGGACAACCCTAGCTTCACCCACTTCCACCGTCAGATGGCCAAGAATTTTCTCCACCTTACACGAGAGGCATTTCCCTGTCGAATCGCGAGCCACCGTAACTATAAGAAAGGCGCATCGACATTGAATTTCGTTGTTCCTTCCGACGGTCTTATACAGCCGATATGCTTTTTGCGCTGCCCTACTTCTTCAGGATAAAGGTTGGCACGTGTATAAGCCTCAAGATTGGCTGTACACCATCCTACTCCATCTTGCTCCCTATCATTGATGCTACCGTGTAACTCTCTATTTCTTCTCTCCCATGCGTGCCAACAAAACATAAGACCTAGAAAGTACATGTCTTTATCCAGATATTGGTTGAGGAAATCCATCCAATGATGAAATGATGTGATTTTATTCACCTCCTGGAAGGGCAGGTATGAGCACTCCAAATTTTGTGTGTGGCGTGACAACAGGTGTTGACATGCATTAGCTTTTCTTCCACTGAATGACAGCAATCGCACAAAGAGGAGGTAATAACCTTACGGCGAAACAACTCCACATTCGTCGACAAACTGTCCGCATAAGCTCGATCTCCAAAGAAAGATTATGACCTTCGGAGGAATTGAGAGCGAGCTTCCACAAGTCTTTCCATTTCCCTGTCGTATAACCACTACCCCAACCGATTTCTTCATTCTTTTTTCGATGAAACTTGGTGAGGTGTTGCGTGAGAATCGAGTGGTAACATGACTTAACCGTGAACAGACCAGTTTTAGTGAAACCCCAAATCAATTTATCCTTAGAGCATCCACAGTGGGGCTATCCAAAGATGTTTTTAGTGTCAGAATTTAGTGGGTTTCCAAAATTTGGAGAATGAAGGGTGCTGCAGTGAAACATTAATAGGCTCTTTATGCCTCTCTAAAATTTGGGATTGTCAAGTGACTCTCCACATATAGGAGCCACTTAACAATGTATTGTGGGACCATGTGATTTCTTTATTATTTTTTTACGTTTTGCAACTCTTGATTTCTTTTTTATATTTTTATATTTTTTATTTATGTGTATGAATGAAATTATCTATTGCCATTATTTTATAAATAAAAAATATGTATTACATCCATTGATTTCTATATCTCCATTGCACTAAAAATTTGTAAATAAAAATAAGGGACTTGCTTTTTACGATTTGAAAATTGCTATTTACGTTCATAACAAAAAACACTTTATCTCTCTAAAACCCTAAAACCTCCCAAAAAAACCCAAAAACCCCCCAAACTGCAAATAGCAAAAAAAAAAAAAAAAAAAAAAGAAAATCGATCGAAAAAACTGGGCAAAACGCGTAAAAGCCCAACTTGGGCGCCCATTCATGCAGTGCACGCTCAAGTTGGGCATGCAAGCTGCATTTGGGCGCCCGAGTTGGGCGTCCAGTGCAATTTTTTTATTTTTTTTTAATTGAACGCCCAAGATGGGCGCCCAAGGCGTTCATACACGCCTTGGGCGCCCATCTTGGGAGTTCCAACATGTTTTTGCGAAAAAAAAAGCCCTACAAATCGATTTGTAGGGTTTTTTAACATGAAATTGGTTCCGTAATCGACCTACCCAATGCATATTACACATAAAAGAGTCGAAATTACCTCAAAAAATCGAAGCCCAACCCTTCTTCAAGCTTGGTTTCAAATTTTCGATTTTTTTTTTTTTTTTTGCTACTTGTAGTTTGGGGGGGGGGGGGGGGGGGGGGGGGGGGGGGGGGGGGGGTTGTTGGGAGATTTTGGGGTTTTAAGAGATAAAGTATTTTTTGTTATGAACCGTAAATAGCAATTTTCAAACCGTAAAAAACATTTCATTAATAATAAATATGTATTATATCCATTGTAAATAAAAAATATTTTGTACATAAAAAATATTTGATTTCTTTTCTATTAAATCTTTATTTATGTTTTGCCTATAGTTGGAGAGGTCTTCCAACAATTTTATTCGGACTCATTTATAATATTTTATGTTATTCATATTTATGTTACATGTAAATATTTTAGATTTTGTAAATAAAATTTATATATTTATAGAAATAGACAAAAATAAATAATTCACAACATAGTTAAACATTATTTTAATTAGGGAAAATAGTTTAATTCAAAAATTAATATAAATTGACGATGATTATATATTTTACCAATTAAATATAAAAAAATTAAAAATATAATTTCATAATTATTATATTTATAATGAATATTTTATTAAAACTTAATATTAGGGGAACCATTCTAGGGAGGAACAAAACCAATCCATTGGAGTAGTTAGAAATTTGAAGAGTGTTTAAGTGGGACCCATTGTTTAAGAGGAGTTTAAATGTGTATGTGGCATGTGGGACCCACATTTTGGGGAGTGGTTTTAGGGAGGAGTAGTGTGGATGCTCTTAGCATAAATTCCCCCAATGGGGACTGCCATAATCCAATCATAATCAACAGACCAGAAACCCTATTTAATAAGCGTTTTGTTCCATTCTCGTCGATTGGTGTCCAGAATATCCTCTACCTAGCTTGTTTGGGAAGACCGTATCCATAGGGCGGCGAGAGAGTATTCTAGGGTTTCCATCATCAACCATCCACACATCTCCCCAAATAGCAGTCTCTTTACCGTCACCTATCCTCATTCTAGCCCCTAGTTGGAGATAATCTCTATTGTAAGCCTTACTAATTAATATCCAATTTAAGTGTCATATAGTTATATCACCGCCTATTATTTGATTTAATAAAGTGATTGATTTCATAGGCAACAAGCGGATTATCAATGATGAGATATTTGGTGACAAATGTTGACTCTGTATGAGAGATAATGTATTCAGGATAGTTTTCATACGATTAGCGATGGTCTTGGAACGAAGTTATAAATGAAATTACAAAGACTAATTGGGCGGATTCCGTCATTTTATCCGGATTTTTTTTCTTAGGGATAAGCACAACAAAGGTAAAATTAATGGTAGATGAGAGTTTGCAGTTATTGAGAAAATCAAGCACACAATTAACAACATTATTACCCAAGATATGCCAATGTTTCTTATAAAACAACACATGAAGGCCGTTGGGGCCGGCTGATTTAAGAGGAGACATGTTAGAGATATCTCGGGTTATCTCATCGGCAGAGAGAGAGAGAGAGAGAGAGAGAGAGAGAGAGAGAGAGAGAGAGAGAGAGAGAGAGAGAGAGAGAGAGAGAGAGAGAGAGAGAGAGAGAGAGAGAGAGAGAGAGAGAAACTTGAAATCCTCACTCGAGATTTTGGGATCGATTTGCTCAATAACCTCATTCATCACACTCTCCTCGGGAATAGATGTCTGGAATATATTCTCAAACTAACTAGAGATCACCTGCTCGATATCCCTCTTGTTTTATTTCGTGCAACTATAAATTATTTGTGTCAAATTCAGTTTTTCGTTACTGTTGCGTGAAGTGTTGCAACAGTTCGTGAAACAGTTTGTAAATAGAAATAAACGAGACACAAATTTAATGTGGATCGGATACAATATAATTATACCCTACATCCACGAGGATCTGCAAAAACGAATATTCGCTATTTTAGTTTTACAAGCACAATATTAGGACTTAAACAATAAATTAAAGACTCCCTCTTTATCTTGACGCCGTTTTGTGCAATACTCAAAACTAGTAACTCCGATTATGCCAGCCTCTTCTCCGCTCGGTTGAACTTCCTGCAACGCTGAATCCCTTCAGCCGGGGGATCGATCTCCTCCCGAGATTTGTTTAAGCCCCTCTCCCTAAGAACCGGTATTCTTTTTATATAGAAGAAGCAAACTTGTGATAATCCTTGAATTTTGGTGTCTTCACCACAAAGCCTTGAAGCTGATAGATTTTCTATGAAAATCACGTATCACGATGGAGCAATAAAAATGAGAGGAAAAAAATATTTTCTCTGAAAAACTTCTCTCGATAAAAGAAGGCACGTAGGAGCAACAAAGTAAAGAGAAATCTTTTTCTCTCCAAAAAGACACACAGTAACGACCTCGCGCTTCTCTCGTATATATACTCTCCTACGCATTTTGATTCCCTGTACAACAAGGAAAACTAGAGTCCATTAGATCTAAGTTACCTTATATACGTAGAAGACAAGTCATTAAAATAAGAATAACTTTTTTTAATTAATAAGATAGTTTCCTATATAAAAGAAACAATTAATGACAAATTAAAGAATTAAAGTAAACAAGGAGACTTCCCTTTTGTGTTTCACGGTACATAAGGACTTGTTCCATAAGTCTTTACTCATCCCTTGTTTATTAGAATCCAATTAGATTCTAACATTTTCCTACCATTCACCTAACCCGTTTCGAATCCGATGTACAATAGTAACCCTTTTCCTCGTGGAGGCTTTGACATGAAAGAACTGCATGTTTCTATCACGCCGTTGAGCTAATGTCTTCGTCCTGCCGTTAAAAATATATAAAGAATTGCGGTCCAATGTGTAATTTAAAAGAAATATTGAATTTTGAATTTTTGAAAATTTTGGAATTTGAAATTTGAAATTTGAAATTTGAAATTTGAATTTTGAATTTTGAGAAACCTTTCAAGGCTCAATTATCGTTTTCACTTATAAATATCTGTAAAACAATCTTGACCAATTCACTCTCACAACTTGCACAACTTTCATTTTATTTAGTTTATTTTTCGAAGCCTTAATCGTTTCAATTTTCCTAAAAAAAATCTTCTTCTACTCATTTTGACAAAATAAAACTCGCATCCTGATAAATCCAAATAAAATGCAAATATTGCACGGTAATTACATATATTCATGTTTTATTTTCTAATTTTTTTTATTGCGTACTAAATTTTTTATATAGAAATATTATAAATTTGAATTCACAATTGATTAGGGTTCATCGCTAAGGCATGTACATGAGAAGCATCCGATTGAATTTGATTTCCTTCAAGTACAAACGCCACCGTCGACCGAAAACACATTTAAATATACCGATATTGAACTAAGCTTGTTTGAATCATTAGACGACACTCATGCAATGCGTGTAGACAAAGTACTCCGATTTAAACGTGAATGATTTCTTCAATAGTTTGAAGTTAAAAATTATTTATTGTTTTAAATTCAACTTTTTTGCAATTTTTATTTTAAAGTGAAGCTCAAGTGCTCTCGAGTTTCAACTTTTTTTTCTTTATTATATAATTTACTAGTAACTCACCCGTGCGATGCACGGGCATCAATTCTTAGTACAATTTTTAATGACTAAAACACATCGATGAGATAAATCAAACACATTTATGAAAGAAAAGAGGATGTTAATGCGATGCATAAGGTAATATAAAAAATGAAAATATAATTTAGATAAAATAATCGAACAAAAACTTTGAATAGTTGATATATGATATGATATGATATAATCTATTTTTTTTTAAACAATAGCAGTTTCATATAATTTAAGTAACGATATAAACAAAATAAATAAATGAAAAAATAAAATATAAAATACAAAAATTGTGATATAAAAAATAAGATACATTATCTGACTCAAATGCTATAACTATCTCATCCAATACACTCGGATCCTTCATAGAAATTTAATTATCATATTAATGTTTAACAACACATTAATACTAATACTAATGCTAATGCTAATACTAATATTAATATTAATATTAATATATTATTAATATTAATACTAATACTAATACTAATACTAATACATATACTAATACATACACTAATACATATAATAATACCGATACTAATACACATACTAATACTAATACTAATATTAATACTAATATTAATACTAACAACTAATACTCAAACTAATTACTAATAATACTAATACTAATTACTAATAATAATAATTACTAATGCTAATACTAATGTCAATACTAATGCCAATACCAATACCAATACCAATACCAATACCAATACCAATACTAATACCAATACATATATCAATACCAATACTACAACCAATATCAATACCAATACCAATACCAATACCAATACCAATACCAATATCAATACCAATATCAATGCCTATACCAATATCAATACTAATACCAATACCAATATCAATACCAATACCAATACCAATACCAATACCAATACCAATATCAATATCAATACCAATACCAATATCAATATCAATACCAATACCAATATCAATACCAATAATAATACTAATATTAATACTAATACTAATACTAATACTTTACTAATAATAATACTAATAATAATAATACTAATACTACTCCTAGCTACTACTAATAATATTAATAATACTAATGCAAATACTGATATGTATACTCATATTGATATTGATACTGATAATGATACTAATATTTATACTAATACATTATACTAATATTGATAGTTGTATTGATACTTATACCGATACTCATGCAATGCACATGCATTACAACTAACCTCACCATACATGCAATGCACATGCATTAAATCTAACCTCAATGTACATGCAATGCACATGCATTAAATCGTAAAAAATGATAGAATTATCTCAAATCGTGATTGAGGGATAAGAGTTTTATACTTGAGGTGTACATGATAATTAAGTAAATTACATGTTGATAAGAAAATCATCATTTAATATACATCCGATCGTTAAACTTTTAGCCAAACCAAAAATGATAACCAAATCCGACATTTATGACTTGATGATATTAACAATGACAACAAAATAATTATGGATTGAATATAATTTAAATAGGCTTAGTGGAATTTCACAACGATTGATATAAAACAATTTTTAAATAATATAAATGCAAATAAACATTGTCAATTGTCAAAAAAATATTAAAACCACCATAAAATTGACACAATTCAATACAAAAATATATTGCGATGTGAAGCAAAATATATCTCAGGTTAAATTTGTATATGATAACAAACTTAAATTTGGATCTCTGGAAATCAAAATTTGTATATATTCCCAGGGCCGGCTCAAGCCCATATGGGGCCCTAGGCAAAATAATAAATTTGGGGCCATTTACATTAATTTTTTAATATAAAATTAAATATTTTGGATGTTTTTATTTTAGTTTAAAGGGGATCACTATTTCAAATACTGAATTTTGCTTACTTGAATACCAAAAAAATAAAAAATAAATAATTCATTGTAAATTACTTTAATGCCCTTAATGAAAATTAAAACCAAAAAAATATTACAAATACTATTTTTCTTTCTTAAATACCAAATAATCACAAACCCCTCACCTCCTCCACCTCCTTCTTCTCCCTCCCCAAAAACCCTCCCAAAAAACCTCAAAACAAAAGAAATCAAAACCTTACACAACTTGCAAAATGGCGTCAAATGACAATAGAATGGTAGTCTACGAGCAAGGAGAACCCATTCAGGTATGTATTCATGTATTTTTTGAGCTAAAACATCGATTTTGAAATATTTTTTTTTTAAAACTCGCCATGTATTTTCGACACATACAGGTCGAAAATACCCTTATTTTTCGACATGTATGTGTCGAAAACATAACAATTCATATTTTATTAAGTTTCGACACCTAAGTGTCGAATTTTGATACAAATTTCGACACCTAAGTGTCGAAAATGACCCATATTTTCGACACTTAAGTGTCGAAATTTGTATCAAAATTCGACACTTAGGTGTCGAAATTGACATCTATTTTCGACACTTAAGTGTCGAAAATATGGGTCATTTTCGACACTTAGGTGTCGAAATTGTTCATGTTGCAAATTTAGTTGTCTTATATTTTCGACACTTTTGTGTAGATCGATTGCACCCATTCATTTACCACGTCAGAAAAATTCCCAACAAAAGAAGCTTTATTGGCATGGGTACATGAAGTATGTAAAAGAATTGGAATGGTGTTAATGATTGCGGGTTCGAATGACGGGGATAGAGGACGTAGGACACCGTATGTGATTGTTCGTTGTGAGCGTGGGGGCCATTATGTTGGCAAGAAGGTACCAGGTGAAGATGATGAAAGACCGGGAAAAAGGAGCACCGGTTCAAAGAAATGCAATTGTCCGTTTAAATTGAAGGGGACAAGAGAACACAAAGATGATGAAAATGCTGAGTGGAAATTGGATGTTTATAGTGGTATTCACAACCACAACTTATTTGAAAACTTGCACGGACACTCTTATGCTGGAAGATTATCAAAGGAGCAGGTTTCCTTTGTTCACACTATGAAGAAAGCAATGGTGAAACCAAGGGCAATTCTAAGAGCATTGAAGGAAAAGGACCCGTCTAATGTAACTGGTATGAAGACAGTTTACAATACTATCTCTAAGTTAAATTTCAGTGAATTGGATGGGAGATCTCAATTGCAATCATTGTTCGTCAAGTTGAAAGAAGATGAATACCTCTCGTACCATAGATCGAACGAGTTGAATGCGATTACTGACTTGTTGTGGATCCACCCCAAATGCATTAAGTTGGCACAGTCGTATCCGTACGTATTCGTCATCGATTGCACGTACAAGACCAATCGTTACGGACTCCCATTTCTTGAGATTGTGGGTTTTACTTGTACCAACAAGACGTTCTCAATTGCCTTTGCATACTTGGATCACGAAAAGACGGAAAATTTCGAATGGGCGTTGCGTTGTTTGAAGGAGGCCATGACCAGTTGTCCTCGGCCTAATTGCATTGTAACAGATCGAGATTTGGGTTTAATGAAAGCAGTGGCCAATGTGTATCCATCGAGTCATCACTTGCTGTGCCGGTGGCATGTGAACAAGAATATAGTGGCCAATTGTAAGAAATTGTTCACAAAGGACATCACCAAATGGAAGCAATTTCAGTCGGTTTTTTCGGCTCTTATTGAAAGAAATACCATAGAGGAGTTCAATGAGGATTGGGAGTCAATGAAAAGAACATTTATCGGTTATTCTCAGGCTATAGCATATGTAGCTAATTCATGGTTGGATCCGTACAAGGAGAGACTTGTATCGGTGTGGACAAATAAGTGTACTCATTTTGGAACGTACACTTCTAATAGGGTGGAGGGGGCACACGGACGAATGAAAAGGGATGTGCATAATTCAACTGGCACATTTGTGGATTTGTATACGAAAGTCCACAACCAAATTGTCGAACAACACAATGACATCAAAGCTTCCTTTGAAGTAAGTAAAAATACTTACGAGCACACATTCAAAACGTTGATATACAATGAGCTTCGTGGAAGTATCTCAAAATACGCTCTGCAACTACTCAAAGTTGAGGTGGACAATGCGAAACTATTGCTACCGAGCGATATGGGTTGTAGTTGCGCCATCCGAACAACTCACGGTGTACCATGTTGCCATGAACTTCATGAGTATGTTGTTGTGAACAAATGTCCTATCCCACTTGAGTTAATAGGCTCGTATTGGAAACACATGAGCATGGAGCCCGTCGCGACCACAGACCAAGTCATCCTACCAACCATCGACGAAGAATTATCGGAATACCAGAAGCTCTTTGAATGTGCCGATCTCGATGCAAAAACTCAATTGCGCAACCATTTGAGACATTTTACCCACCCAGAGAAGACTAACCTTACGGAGCCAAGTGAAAAAGTTGTTAGCAAAGGTCGACCGGCAAAAAATAGGAAAGACAAATCAAGCACTCGGGACAAATCACATTTTGAGTATGTGGAGCCAAAGAAAAAAAAATCGAAGCAAGCTAGTTGTTCTCCAAAGGTAAATGTCGCTACTATCGTCTCATTTCATTGAAGTTGTATTTTATAATTGTGCTGAGTAATGAAGTGTAATATACTGCAGCTTATACCTATACTGATGAGATTACGAGGGCACTCGAATGATTCTATTAACACTATACCAACTCAAGAGTCAGGAAAAAGCACTATACCGACGCAAGAGTCGTTCAAACCATTATTTGAAGATGCAGATGTGGGATTGCCATCAGGTTTGATCGGCAAGAATAAGTACATTGACACGATCCATCCACGATTTCGTATGCACGTTCGAGGAATCATCAATGTCGGTTCAGATGGACACTGTGGATTTCGGGCAGTTGCCTCTATGATGGGATTCGGAGAACATGAATGGGGTCGAGTGCGAGATGACATGCTACGGGAGTTGACTTCTAATTTTTCCACTTACACGACCATGCACCGTGGCGAAGAAACCGTTAGAAGCATGCAAGCTATTGTGAGTAACAGGGATGTTCCTGCCACTCGTGATCATTGGATGTCTTTTCCAAATATGGGTCATGTAATTGCTTCAACATACAATATTGTGCTTGTCTACTTATCCAAGTATCAGTGTCTAACGTTCCTTCCTCTATCGAGCGATCCAAAGCTTTTCAGCGAGAGAGAAGAGCACGGAATGGCGTATGTCGACAACTGTCACTTCGTGCATGTTGTCTTGAACAACAATTGTCCAATACCGCCTGTGGCCGATTATTGGTACCGATGTCATGATCCTAAAGCAGATGGTTGGAAGCCTGCAGAAATGGATGGTCGGATTACAGCATTCCGAGAACTAATAGGTCAAAATGTTGCCACGCGAGAGAGTTTCGAGATTATTACTATATCAGACAATGGTGATAGTTCTCCGAACAAAACTATGTAAAGTTACTGTTGCTAGGTTTCAATGTTATTAAGTGTTGTGTTTTTGAAAAATAGCAATTTTTATTTGTTTTGTGAAATTAACCCCAAATATATTGCAATGTAACATAAAAAAACATATTCTAAGTGTTAGCTCTCGAATTTTATCTGTATCAAATTTTTTTTTTTTTGAAAAAATTGCAATTTTTATTTTTTTTGTGAAATTAACCCCAAATATATTGCAATGTAACATAAAAAACATATTCTAAGTGTTTTTGGACAAAAAACTAAAAAATGCAATTTTTTCAAAAAAAAAAAAAAATTTGATACAGATAAAATTCGACAGCTAGCTGTCGAATTTTATCTGTATCAATTTTTTTTTTTTTGAAAAAATTGCAATTTTTATTTTTTTTGTGAAATTAACCCCAAATATATTGCAATGTAACATAAAAAACATATTCTAAGTGTTTTTGGACAAAAAAAAAATAAAAATTGCAATTTTTATTTTTTTTGTGAAATTAACCCCAAATATATTCTAAGTGTTTTTGGACAAAAAAACTAAAAATTGCAATATAAAACTAAATTAAAAAACTAGTAAAATAAATAAAATCCATATAAAACTAAGTTAAAAAACAAGTAAATCAAATAAAAATCAAACAAACAACATCCATCAAGACTAATCCTGTGTTTTTTTCTTCCTCCTAAACACACGTTTCACAACCGCCTGTGGGGCATCGGACGAGCTCGATGGCGGCGGAATTGGCCCTATCGAGCTACCTGGAGGTGGTGGTGGGGCATCCGACGAGCTCGATGGAGGTGGAAGTGGGGCATCCGGCTCGATCAATTTGACAATATCATTTAGGGTCCCCCACATGACCGTATGAGCGTCGGATGGCGCAAGTCCCCGCACCTCGCTAAGTGTACCCTTCACCAACTCCAAAATTTGTGAAAGTTGGACCTCCTTATCGGTACCACCCCCTGGACGAGCTTCATGTGGTCGAGGTCGATGGGCTCCATGCCTACTCAGTTGTAACATGCATCTGGGTCGGAACCAATTCATGTAGTCCGGCGAAGTGTCCGCCTCCCCGAGTTCAACTTCAACGGACCTCGACTCCTCGTCCAGACAATACTCCTCCCACCGATCAGAGAATCGTTCGCCGTACGCAACGAAAATAGAGTTCTGGACCGGTCGACCTTTGCTAACAAGCGCTTTGTACATATCTTTTGACATGTAGGCACGACCTGGAATAATTTGCACCCGGTTGAACTGCCTCAACACTCTGTCCGGATGATATGCCTCGAAGTGGTCCATGCAACATATCATCCCACTAAACCAAGCAGAATCTGGCATCGGGAAACGGTCACGAATAGCCGTATACGGTGACCATAAAACCTAGTAAAATAAATAAAAAAATAGATTTAAAAACCTACTTAAGTAGTAATAACAAATTATTAAACAGGTATTTTACCTGATCGGGGATCAAATCATCTAATCGAGATCGCAGGTACGACGCTCGTTCAGGCGTTGAAGTAGTCTTTGACTGAGGCTCCCATCGGCTCGCTAATGGCCCCTCGAATTCCGTCTTCAATGTGCCACCCGCCAAATAAGGAAAGTGCTCGTAAATCCATGACTGAAAGAGCGTCAGCCAGCCAGCCATCGAGTTCGTTGATTTTTGTGAGGCTGACGAAAGCTCATCGTACAACCGGCAAAGACATGCAGTGCCCCAAGCATACTCGCCGATCCGATCCAAATCAGATACGAGATTTAGATACTCCACGCTTACCATGTTGCCTGTCTTGTCGCACAGTATAGTACACCCGAGCAAAAATAACAAATACGCCCGAATGGCGTATGTCCTCTTCTCCGCACTGTCTCTCATGGTCACTTTGCTAAATTTAGCCTTCAACCATTCCAACTTCACCGCTTTCTTCTTGTCTACATCGTCCGGGTACTCACCAAGCAACTCGAACATCAAACTACTGGGCTTCGTTTTGGAATCACGGATCAGACGCTCGCAAGACACGGTACGCCCAACAACTGGCAAACCGACCAACGTACTCACATCATCAAGTGTGATGGTCATCTCTCCAACGGGTAAATGAAATGTGTTGGTAGCTGGCTGCCATCTCTCTATGAAGGCTCTAAGTAGATGGCCGTCCACAGTGTTGTACGATGCTTGTACAACTGACATTAATCCACATCTTTTTACTACCTCTGTAATAAACGGCGCCGGCACCCAACCTTTCATAGTTCCTGTGTGATTTCGAATTCAAAATTCTGAGCCGCGCTCCGAGCGATCTGGCCCTCCGTTCACAATATGATAAGCAATGTGCTTATCAAAATTTGTGTACAATTCCGGTATCTCGGGACCTCGGACCGGTTCGTTGCTCGAATCACCAACTTCTACAGTCGAAGGTAGAGCCGGCACCGGATTCGTCGACGAAGAACCCTCTCCAGACTTCTTCTTGGTCGTGGTCTTTTTCTTGGTCGTGACTGCTATGCCCTTGCCTCTATCGGATAATTCCTTCCTCTTCTTACGGTTTGACACAGTCGGAGGTATACGAGGTTCACGTGGTTCTTCCACTGCAAAATAAGACACAAATAAAAATTAATATACATAATATAAACACAAGCAAATAAAAATAGGAAAGAAAACAAATTAATAATTTAAAAAAAAAATAAATAAATAAATAAATTACACAGATCAAATTCGACAACTTGCTGTCGAAAATTCATCAAAATTCGACAGCTAGCTGTCGAAAGTTGGATGAATATTCGACAGCAAGCTGTCGAAAACGAATCCAAAATTCGACATCTATCTGTCGAATTACCAAACATCCAATTTCAAGATTTCACATTTTTCGACACCTATATGTCGATTTGTGATGAATTTTCGACATCAACCTGTCGAAAATTCATCAAAAATCGACATATACAGGTCGAAAAATGTGAACGAAGAACCGACCCACGAATCTCAAATCAATGCTCAAATCGACTGAAATTAGATGCACCCATTACTAATTAACGATTATTTCTACCTAAAACAATCAAATCCTAGTTACCCATATCAAACAATCAAACCTTAAATAAATATTAAAGAAAAAAAAATCGAAACAAATATTACTTGTATTCGAAGACGACGACGGCGGCGGGCTTGGGCGACGTTGGGCGGCGTTCGGCGGTGTTTGGCGTCGGCGTCCGGCGGCGGCGAGGGTTGGAGCGGCGGCGGCGTCCGGCGGCGTGGGAGGGGTGGACGGAGGTTTTTTTTGTGTTTGAAAGTTTTTTTTTTCTTTTTTTTTATTTGGTTTTCAAATAGGTAATTTCAAAGAAAAATTGATATAATTAATATTTTGTATGAAAGGGTGTTTTTGTACTTTTCTTTTTATTTTGGTATTAAAGTGAGAAAAAACTTATAAATATGTACTCAATTGTGGTTTTCAACTTGGTAGTATTCAAGTAAGCAAAAATTAGTATTTGAAATAGTTGCTCCCTAGTTTAAATACATGTATTAAAATTATTAATTGATATATTATTTCTTATACAAAATTCAGGCTATATATATATAATATTTTTTTAAATAAGAAAATATAAATTTTATTTCATATTTGGGGGCCCTAATTATGGTAAACATAATTTTTGGGGCCCCAACTATAATACTCATAAGTTGGGGGCCCTAGGCATAGGCCAAAGTTGCCTATAGCCTAGGGCCGGGCCTGTATATTCCTACTTTGATTTGCATGAACAACAATTTAGAGGCAAAAATTCACATTTTTTAAATATAAATCATAATTGTGTCAATGTGTGAGATGTATGCTTTACACTATAAAATTACATAAATTTATGGAATATTTTAGCTTTCATGGAAAGAAATCATTACAGATTCATTTACAAATATATATTTAATTTAGTCTTCAATCATTAACAGAATGAGATTAAAGAAATTTGATAAGTGTTGATATTAGATTATTAGTTAATCATTAACAAATACAAATATGGAACAAATAAATACAATAATATATTTAAATAATAATTGAAGAAAAATATATTATTTCTTGAAATCAAATCCAAAACAATTCAATAATTGATTTTTCATAACTAAAAAAATTATATAATAATAGAGTAGGAAACTTATACAAAATTGCATGTTTACGATGCATCTTGCATTACATTGCCAAAAGAGAAATTTGCATAAGACATAAAAGGTTTAAATTACAATGCTTGATATAAGTATAAACATTTGAAATTACCAAAATTCATAAGACCTATTTAATGTTTATCATTATTTCAATCTATTTTATTTTTAAAGATTATAAGTATGAAATAAATTTAACTCGAATTATTATGCATATGATAAAATCATACATAAATAATACTTTCATAAACTACCACATTATAAATAACACTACAATATAAATTAATCTAAAATCATTAAAAAACGCCTCACTCACCATTATAGAGTCTTTACCCTATAAAAAATCCATTTGTAATGCATGTTTTTAAATTGAAGGAGTCGTTCCAACAGTAATATTATGGTTGAAAATGCTCTTAGAAATTTCGTCTTTTTTTCAGAATAAAAAAAAATATGCTTTTTATTTTCTAAAGTTTATAAAATTTGTAGACATGTACTCGACGTTATTGTCAAACATTTAATAGAAACAAATATCGCCTATTCTAAAAGAAAATGATAAAAATAATTAAAATATGGATATATATAGTTCCGCATATATATAAGGTGCCGTTCTTTATAGACGTGTACTCGACGTTAATTAAAATATGGATGTAGCTAACAACTTAATATATATTTAAAAAAAAAAATCTCATATTCAAAATTTATAAGGAATTACATACATATTTTGTTGAATTATCTATAGATATGTAATCGAAGTTAGTTCCTATTGAAGTAAAAATAATTGTTAATCACATATGAAAATGAAATAAAATTCAACATAACGTTAGTCTATTCCATAGTTGTTAATATATGTTTTTATTGCCAAAAATATGAATATCTGACAGTGGAGAAAAGTTAAGAAAATAAATTGTGTTAAACATATTTAGTAGCAATTTAATGGGCTTAATCCCAGTCTGCATTCTTGAAATATAAATAATTTGACACTTTGCACTCTCGAAAACATTTATAGCACTTTGCACACTCGAAACACAATGAATTATGTACAATGCACCCCAAATGATTTTTTATAGCTCATGAAGGTAATTTAATATTTTTAGTGCTATTTTATAAAATGCCTAATGTCCAATTTTTTTTTTTTTATTCATCAATCCTTTCGAAACTATAAAATGCAGAAATAAATCAACATATTAATTTTTGTTTTTTCACAAAAAATATATTTCAGCAATTAGGTATCAAATTATTTGAAAATTATATTTTCTTCAAAATATTTCTACCAAATATGTTCACTAATTACTTTAAAAAAATCATCAATCAAATAATACAGTGAGAATATTTTTTTGTAAGAAAATATAGTTTTTCAGTAATTCATTGTGATTTTTGTTTTTAGCATTTTGTACGCTCGAAATTATATTGGGGTGGAAGAAAATAATAATTTAATTTATTATTTACACACTTGAAATAAAGAAAACCAATACAAAATAATATTACCCTCATTAAGTTTTAAATATTCAACTTAGGGTATATTGTGAAAGATTTATTGTATTTTGAGAGCGCAAAGTGATATTAACTTTTTTCGAGATGGTGAAAGCTGAAATTTATACTGATGGCGAATAGTGTAAAAATGTAATTGTTAGTATTTATTTCGTGCAGATATTAATTATTTGTGTCTGATTCAGTGTTTCGTTACTGTTGCGTGAAGTGTTGCAACAGTTCGTGAAACAATTTGTAAAAACAGAAATAAACGAGACACAAATTTAATGTGGTTCGGATACAATTGTACCCTACATCCACGGGGACCTGCAAATAAAATTTACTAATTTTTAGTTTTACGAATACAATAGTAGGACTTAATCAAAATACAAAGACTCCCTCTTTGTTGACGTCGTTCTTGTATACTACGCTGAATTATAAATCTTCAATTTGCAGCACGTCCCTTGCTCCGCACGGTTGAACTCCCTTCAACGCTGAATCCCTCAGTCGGCCGATCGATCTCCTCCCGAGATCTGTTTAAGCCCCTCTCCCGAAGAACCGAACTTCTTTTTGTATAGAAGAAGCAAACTTGTGATACTCCTTGAATCTTGGTGTCTTCACCACAAAGCCTTGAACCCGATATATTTTCTATGAAAATCACGTATCACGATGGAACAATAAAAACGAGAGCCAAGAATATTTTCTCAGTATATTTTCTCTCGATAAAAAGGACGTTCCGGGAGCAGCAAAAATAAGAGCAGAAAAATATATTTTTCTCTCCAATGAAACGCACAACTCCTTATGCTGAGATAGCTCTCCTTTTATATCCTACGCCATCAGATCCCTATGCAAGGAAAAGTCAGAGACCAAAATATTAAAAATACATAAGTCACGTAAGAATATAAGTCTTAGAGATATATGAGATTTCTTTGCCTTATCAACAAATCATTCCCATATCTATTAAAACTCTACAAATATATGACAATAAAATATAAAAAAGATAATTATGCTTGTATTAAGATAATTCCCAATATTAATCAATTAATGATAAAATAAAGAATTAAAACACAAGGAAACTCCCCTTCTTATATTACGACATATCTAGACTTGTGGTACGAGTCTTTTACGCGTTTCCTTGCAAAGTCAGAATCCATAGGATTCTAACAATCACGATCCCGTGCTGCTCTATCGATATAATTCCTTGAATTTCTGCCATAACAAAAATAAAATAAAAAACATATCATCACCACCACATATACTTACAATATATATATATATATATATATATATATACATGCATAACAGTAATTAATTAGTGAGGATGATTAAACGAACCGCGAAAGCTTCTTGTGCGCTGAAAATTAGGGTGTTTAGGGCGAGGAGGAATGTATGATCCATTTTCCATGGCCAAATAATCAACTGATTTAGCCATGGGACTTTTTTTTTTTCTTTTTTTTTTTTTTGGAGAGATGGATATTTAATGGAACTATAAACACTACAAAAGATGAGTATATGTATACATATTAAATGTGTGTATCTATCTTTTATCTCTATTTGCACGGATAGATACAGAAATATAAAGTCCATTCAATGAGAAGCACGAGGGAAATGAGACTAATTTAATATTGATTAGTTAACGGTGGAGCGGTGCACAAACTAATAGGCATAATAATAATAATAATAATAATAATAATAATAATAATAATAATAATAATAATAAGTTACTCAAAAAAATAATAATAAAAATAATAAGGGCTAAATATAGTGTACTTAACACTTATCCGCTTAAAGTATCGTTTGTAACAATTACCCCTTAACAACAAAGTACATTTGATATGAATATTGATTAATTGGTCCAATAAGAATTAGATGTTATTTGTTAAATATATATCCAATAGTACAACATAATATTATTATATTTTTTTAACAAATATTTTTAGTTGTATACTTTAATTATTTTTTCAATTATTATTTTAAATAAAAACAGAAAATTTTAAGGTATTAGAATTTAAAATACAAATTGAATTAAACTTAAGAGGATACATGTTACAAATGATATTTTAACAGTAAGTGTTATATAGAGGGTGCATTATGGGTGTAAATGTATTTCACCCTAATAATAATAATAATAATACTCCATTATTATTTATTGGTTGGAACTTGGAACTTGGAACAGTTGGTATGTGAAAAGTCACGTGATGTTCGGCGTTATGCAATTATTATTTTTACTCAAAATTAAATAAATGAGATTTTACAACTCACAAGTTACAAGAACTTTTTTTTATTTTTTTTCTTTTAAATTTGTGATTCACTAATGTTTTTTAATTATTAGTAGCTGTAGAGTAGATTGATGTGTCATGTGTGTGTGGATCTTATAATAAAACACTAGCATATGGTTTTCTTTAAATATTGCAAATTTATTTCTCCACGTGCCTCGAATATAGGACATCAAGAAAGCAAGCAAGCGGAAGAAGAGGAATCAAATGCTTCTAACTTTTACCGGATTCTTAGTTATAAAGTAGTTGCCGATGTTTGTTTGTTTGTTTTTTTTTTTTTTTCGCACTCGGCACTAATACTCTTTTAAATTAGGATAATCATATTTCCTCGTCATTTTGTTAATCGTCCCTCCATAGTTTAGTTATTGAGCTTCGACTGAAAGTAATTATTTTAGACTGAAAATATATTATTCTTCCCCAGCCAAGATATCACGACACCCAATTTCAGAATCCTTAATTAAAAAATGAAATAGTGCCCTCTCATTTCTCACTACACTTAGAACTTAGAGTTACAATTTATCAAAAAAAAAGAGTTACAATCCATTTGACTTCCATTGGCCACTTTAATTACCAAATTGTTGGTGTGGATCATTTCACAACCTAGCTTCCTTGTGGTTGTAGGGTCAAGGAATCTATGTGTGCTGCCAGTATCAAACATGATGGATATAGCATTGTTCTTTATCTTACTTGTTGATCTGGGCTAATTTACCCTGTATCCAAATTATATAGCAAATGAGCTTAGATTCACCAAGTCGAAAGTCTCAAGCCAAAATCCAGCCCAATTAGCCTATGAGGCTATTAAGCCCAAGTATGAGAGCCCAAATCCCCCCCATTCACTCCCTCCTTTCTCTCTTGAGCCCAATTCTTTATCCCTGGCAACGGCGCCAAAAACTTGTTGGCCGAAAACCTACACGCAAGTGCACGTATCGTACAAGTAATATAGTGGACTAAAAGTCCGGATATCGAACCCACAGGAAATATTTAATTATTTAATCATAAACGCTAAATTCTACCAATTATTATCAAGCCCCACCCTACACAGTTGAAAAATGATTAATAAACAAAATTAAACTAAAGCAATTAAAAAGACAAAAACAAGAAAGCAATTAAATCGAAGATTTAATCAAAGTAAACAAGCCTAGGATTTTATTCTTCCCCCTATGTGATTATTAATCCCCCATTTCCTTCAATTATGCAAGCAATTAACCCCGATTATTAACCTTAGATGTTAAATTAATCATAACCCACTTCCGCGTGTATTACGATTCTAATACTCTAGATTCAATTATTGTATTCCTACGCAATTAATTCTAGAACACAGCATTAAGCACAAATCTCAATAATGGCTACCTAAGAAATTAATTATATTCCTATGTTAATACCACAAAGGTTCTTATACCACAGTTCTAATTATTAACCCGATCTTCCGATTTATGCGATTAACAATAACATAAAAGCGCATAAAGTGGCCAGTTTCATGAACTTAATCAAACAAGTAGAAGTTAAAACTTGCATAAAATCATAAAATTGGGTTCATAAATCCCACATAGGGTTCCAAATAAAATCCTAGAAATAAAGACTTAGCTACTCATAATTCTTATGATAAATAAAATAAAATAAATAAATTAAATAAGAAAAACTATGCTTGAATCTTCGTTGATCTTCTTTGCTCTTGAATTTGCGTCCAAAGATGAATCCCTAATTGTGTGCTTAACTTGGTCTTATATATGGTGGAAAACTTGGGGAAGAAGGTAGTTTCCTTGTGCAATTAGGATTCCTTTACTGCGTTTTTTCGTCATTTCGGACGGCTGTCCCGAATTTTGTACTAAAACTCGGACGGCCGTCTCACAACCAGAGACAGCTTCTGCTTCTCAGACGGGGGTCCCAGAATTTGAACTAAAACTCGGACGGGGTCCGAGCTTTAAATCTTCAGAATTTTGATTTTTTCACTTTTGGCCCATATTTTCTCCAAAATTGCAGTTTTGACCCCATACTTTTCCAATTCTTCAATTTGTACCTAAAATACAATAAATCAACTTTTTAAGCACCAATTATCATTAAAACACACCAAAAGCTCAAATAAAAAGGTACGATAAAGTGTAAAAATATACACTTAACAGAGGAGTGAAAGAAAGAAAAGAGAGAGGCTTTTTTGGCCCCAGAAAAACTAGAGAAGAACACACACTAACACCTCCTACACACACAAGCATAAATATACATACAAATATACACAGATATAGACAAATACTTGAGGGGTCCAAATGGGCTCCATCAAATGGCGCCGTCTGTGGAAAAATTGAGTTATAGACGTACGTGATTTTTCGGTTTGATTTTGGGGTTTTCTCCAATAAGTAGAAGAGCTAGAAGCACGACGCTCCTTCTCGGGCGTCGGCGCCAGGCAGCTCACCAGCCCCACCAACCGAGGATCCCGGACCTAGTGATGACTCCATTTCTCCTAGGCCCATATCACCCCACGGTGGAGGTTAGGTGCTTCGACTCTATTTTCTGACAACTTCAGCTCAGTGGGAAATGTTTAATAGTTAAAACTATTTAATAATTATTAAAAAAAAAAATAGATGATTGATTCAGCCAGAACGCGAGTTGTGCAAACGAAAATGTGTATATCATATCTCTAACTCTCTTTCTTTCTCTATTGATCATTATGTGTGTGTGTTCTAGTGTGTGGGTAAAGTACAGATCCACAACTTTTCGGTATAAGTAAATATATGTATATTTATTTGTTTATTAATGTTTGTTGACTTTTTTGTGGAAAGAGAAACCATAGGCTACCGAAATGACGGGGTCGGAATCGACGTCCTTGCACGACATAAAGACCGCGGTAGGTATCGGCCGCGTTACCGAAAAGACGGGGTCGGAATCGATCCCGCACGAAAAAGGAGTGCGATCGGTATCGGTCGCACTGGAGTAAGACGAGGTATCTCGCATCCGAAAGAGGAGTAAGACGAGGTATCTGTTGGCCGAAAACCTACACGCAAGTGCACGTATCGTACAAGTCATAAAGTGGATTTTTAAGTCCAAATATCGATCCCACGGAGAATATTTAATTATTTAATCCTAGACGCTAAATCCTACCAATTATTATCAAGCCCACCCTACACAGTCGAATTTTGAGAGACTTAACTAAATTAAACTAAATGAAAAAGAAAATTAAACAGACAATAGCACGAAAGCAATTAAAAACGAAGGTTTAATCAGAGTAAATAAGCCTAGGATTTTATTCTTCCCCCTATGTGATTATTACTCCCCCAATTCCTTCAATTATCCAAGCAATTAACCCGGATTATTAACCTGAGATGCTAAAATAATCATAACCCGCTTCCGCGTGTATTACGATTCTAATACTCTAGATTCAATTACTATATTCCTATGCAATTAATTCTAGAACACAACATTAAGCACAAATCTCAATAATGGCTACCTAAGAGATTAACTATATTCCTATGTTAATACCACAAAGGTTCTTCTACCATAGTTCTAATTATTAACCCGATCTTCCGATTCATGCGATTAACAATAACATAAAAGCACATAAGTTGATCAAGTTCATGCACTTAATAAAACAAGTAGAAGAAATAATCCGGAATTAAAACTTGCATAAAATCATAGAAAAGGGTTCATAAATCCCACATAGGGTTCAAAATAAAATCCTAGAAATAAAGACTTAGCTACTCGTGATTCTTATGATAAAGAAAATAAATTAAATAAATTAAATAAGAAAAACTATGCTTGAGTCTTCGTTGATCTTCGTTCCTCCTGAATTTGCGTCCAAAGATAGATCCCCAATTGTGTGCTTGTCTTGGTCTTATATAGGGTGGAAAATTTGGAGAAGAAGGTAGTTTTCTTGTGCAATTAAGACTCCTTTACTGCGCCTTTTCTTCATCTCGGACGGCTGTCTCGAATTTTGTACTAAAACTCGGACGGCCGTCCCAAAAACAGAGGTGGCTTCTGCTTCTCAGACGGCCGTCCCAGTTTTAAGTGTAAATCTGGGACGGCCGTCCCATGCTATATATCTTCAGATTTTTGATTTTTTCACTTTTGGCCCATATTTTCTCCAAAATTGCAGTTTTGACCCCTTATATTTCCAATTCTTCAATTTGTACCTAAAATACAATAAATCAACTTTTTAAGCACCAATTATCGTTAAAACACACCAAAAGCTCATATAAAAAGGTACGATAAAGTGTAAAAATATACACTTAACAGTATCTCGCATCCGAAAGAGGAGTAAGACGAGGTATCTCGCATACGAAAGAGGAGTGCGATCGGTATCGGTCGCACTGGAGTAAGACGAGGTATCTCGCATCCAAAAGAGGAGTAAGACGAGGTATCTCGCATCCGAAAGAGGAGTGCGATCGGTATATGTCGCGCTGGAGTAGACGAGGTATCTCGCATCCGAAAGAGGAGTAAGACGAGGTATCGCATCCGAAAGAGGAGTGCGATCGGTATCGGTTGAAGTGGAGTAAGGCGAGGTATCTCGCATCCGAAAGAGGAGTACGATCGGTATCGGTCGCACTGGAGCAAGATGAGGTATCTCGCATCCGAAAGAGGAGTAAGACGAGGTATCTTGCATCCGAAAGAGGAGTACGGTCGGTATCGGTCGCACTTGAGTAAGACGAGGTATCTCGCATCCGAAAGAGGAGTACGATCGGTATCGGTCGTACTGGAGTAAGACGAGGTATCTCGCATCCGAAAGAGGAGAACGATATCGGTCGCACTCTGTTTAAAGGTAGGGAATAATGAAGTCATGATGAAGAACGTACATCGTATGCGAGAAACGAAAAGGAAAAACATGGCAGTTGGAAAAAACTAAAGTAACCGGTAATTTGTTCATAAAGCGAAGAACGACATCTCGTTCGAAAAAGAAAAAGAGAGAAAAACCAAACTCGAGGTGACTAGTTACTTCGCGCCTCTTCCGACGAATTGGAGGGAGTAGATTGGTTCGATTTCTTCACCTCATCAAAGCATCTTGAGAGAGTAGTTCGCCACGACTAGTTACTCCGCACTCCTCATGACAAACTGGGGGAGTAGATGATCTGGGCTAATTTGCCATGGGCCCAAATTATATAGCAAATGGGCTTAGATTCACTAAGCCCAAAGTCTCAAGCCAAGATCCGGCCCAACTAGCCTATGAGGCTATTAAGCCCAAATATGAGAGCCCAAATCCCCACCATTTACTCCGTCATTTCTCTCTTGAGCCCAATTCATTATTCCTTCCCCCTCTTTCTCATTGGGCCCAACCCACTCTCCATCTTTATTTCATGGGCACACTGCCCCAAGATAGAGAGGAGATAAGGAAAGAAGCTAGAGGAAAAGGAGAGGGGAGGAGTGAAAGAAAGAAAAGAGAGAGGCTTTTTTGGCCCCAGAAAAACCAGAGAAGAACACACACTAACACCTCCTACACACACAAGCATAAATATACATACAAATATACACAGATGTAGACAAATACTTGAGGGGTCCAAATGGGCTCCATCACTTGTCACTTTCAAGGTTTTTTAATTAAATTGTCTAGTTAATGTCTAGTTGAAGTTGTGAATGATGTTACCAAGCCTTGACCCTCACCCACCACTTTGGTTCATTATCCCTCTTATGACTGATGTTTCCCTTCACTCCACTCTCCAACGTTAGAGTAGGTGATCAACAAGACAACTTGTGAATGTGGTCTTTCCATATTTTTGCAATAACAATTTAATTCATATTAATGAATCTACTTTTGGCATTTTATATTTGTTATCCCATGCAAGTGCATCGATATAGTCCTAACGAGTTATTCTATTACATTGAATTGGTATAGAATAATCGTGAGATAATTTAGTATAAGCAACTGTTAAACCTTGTTCCTAGTCGATGAGTCACGCCAATAATGAAGATACCGGCCTTTCCCTTTAGAAACTAGCACTTAGTGTACGTGTATTGCGTCTCATTAGTCATTGATGTTGTGACACCATCATACATAAGTGAGTGCTCATATAGATGAGTTCACTGAACTCGCTCAACTAGAAAACTCTAAGTTGTTCCCAATTATCGAGTAGAAGTTTCTATAGTATAGTTGTACACCATTAATCCTTAAGACGCATACGTCAACGTGACTTCACTAGAGGACTAGCTGTATCGTGAATTGTCCTCGAGTCTCATCGAAGAACGCTCAAATTAAATGGCCAATGTTCGTGCATTCCGACATGTAGTGTGAAGTTTGTACATTGTAGTAGGGGATTCGAACGCTTGATCGGTCATGGATGTCTTGTGTGTTTTGATGGTTTATAATACATAAAGTCTTTAGCCAGAGTTGACAGAGAGGGTGGTTAGGGAAATAAGTTTCTATATATCACACACTAACGGATTATATATATCACCTAGAATGTTCGCACATTTATTGGACAACAATAAAGGTCTTTGTGGACCAACGCCTTTGATTCAATCGGAACACATGTGTCGGAGGGGTCGTACTGTACGTTAATTATATCATACAGTTCTTGCAGACACTTTAATTGTATCCAGAGAATCATGATACGTAATTGTTAGATGTCAATCTTCATTCGTTGGGCCTTCACCGATTTACTCGGCGATTAAGATATAATAATGTTTATCTTAATTGGGACTTTGAGAGGAGTCTGTATAAGGACAATGTATGGTTCGAATCACAAAAAATGTGAGCCCACAACTAGGTTACACCTAAATCATTGAGGTCACACTTCTCGTGTCCTAGAGATCCTTGATTACAACGAGCTAAGATTAAGATGTTAATCTTTGCATAATTGGAGATCAATATGATTGTACCCAAGATTCTAGTTAATTACATATTGGAATAAATAAAGATAAAGAAATGTGTGGAAATTTAGTGAACTTTCTAAATTAGGAAAATTTTCCAACTTAGCAAGTCAATTGAATCGGAAGTTTTCAATTTTGAAAATTGGAAAATCCAAGTGGAACTCGTATCGACGAGACATTTATGCTCTTTATTTTATATATATATAAATGTTAAATTTTTCCGAGCATTCGTTTATTAGAAATGAGACTTAAAAGAAAGGGCCCAATGTCTTAATGGATTGGATCTACTTAAGTCTAGGATTATTTGATGACCCAGTGTATAAGAGATCTTAAGAGAAGAAAAGAGATCAAATTTTTCAATCAAAAAATCCCTAGCCGCCGCTGCCCTATCTCGTCTGAGTCACCCGGGCTGCCGGTTCTCCATCGCCGCGCTATCGCCGCCCTTTGCCACCGGAATTTGTTTCGTTTTGTATTTTTTTTTCCTCGTTTGATTTCCCTTGTAGTCTAACACTCCTATATCTAGTGCTATAGGAGTAGTGCTAGAAGATACAAGGTGAAACTTGATTGCAGGATTCGAACGAGGCACCGCAGCCGCCACACGCGCCTGTGGCATGGGTTGTACCCGCCGTTTTCATGCGCCAGCGCCAAGCGCCGACCAAAGTTGTTGCTACGGTCCGGTTCTTGCCATCTACCCCCAGCCTCCGAGGTCCAAGTGTGGTTGGTGGATTGATTCCCTTTTGGATTGCACGCGTCGAAAGTAAGACTCATTTTTTTTTGAAAGCGATCGTGAATTAATTGTTATAATTATGAATTGTATGATAATTTGTTTCCGCGAAGTTGAATGTCAATTTATGTGATTCAAATTCATATGATCTATTTATTTCGAATCTTTTAGCATGCTTGTATGTTGAATTTGATTTTGAATTAAATTAATATCCATGTTTGTTTTTGTGGGAGCGATTAAGGTACGCAATTTATTTTTATATGAGTATGTTTAAATTTACATGAACATGCTTTTATGTGATTTTTTTTTATATTTCCACTGTGTATACGTGCATCGTTTTCCAACATCTAATCCTTTCAGTACATAATAGGTTCTTGCATTTGTGCCATAGTAAAATGCAAAAGAAAACCCGGTATTATTCCTAAAGGCCAAAAAATCCCCTAAAAAAAATTAAGTGGCTAAAACCCCCTTTAGTAAGTAGTCAAAGTCATACACCTCCCTCACCCTCGTTCATGTCATTCACCCTATCTTTGCGATTGCTAGTGCGATTTTTTGTGTGAAAAGTCATAAATGCCCCTTTACATGTCTCTTAGTTTTTCTGGTTCCATTTAAAAAAAAATATATACTAAATATAAATAAATTAACTAAAAATAATAAAACAAAAAAAGAAAAAAAAGAAAAAGAAAAAGAAGAAATCTGGAATTTCTTCTATCCCATAAAAAAACCCACGCCACCTTATTCTCTGACGTGCCCAACGACCGCCGTCGCCGCCGGCATTAGTTCAGAAAGATTGGGGTAAAATGCACAAACACATTAACCAAGTGTGGTCGTAATTAGGAAAGCAAAGGAAAAAGGAAAAGTGTGGGTGACGGCAGTTTTCGAGCAAAAATGAATAAAACGACGCTGTTCACAAATTTAAATCAAAAAGAAAAAACCGAAAAGAAAAATCGGGAGAATCACACAAACTCATGCACTGAGGGTGGTCATAATTCATGAAAAGGGGAGAAAATTTAGGAGGGGGGAAGGAGGTGACATACAGTTAAACATCTATAAATTAATACAGTCGAGAGTAGGAAAATTCTAGTAATTTAGCGAATTATTAAATTATCGAGTTAATAATTTAACAAGTTTTCACCGAGTCGGGACCGAGAGAAACTATTATTTAATTGAGATTATTAATTTATCGAGTTTCTACTGTATTACTATTTGACTGAAAACATAACAAACGGCGTTGTTCAAGTAATTAAAGTAGCAAATGAAAAGTGAATCGAAAATGAGTCAAATTTTTATTTCCTCTTTCCATTCATGCTTTCTTAAAGTTCGTTCAAGAGACGCCAATAGAAAACTTGGTGTTTTTTATGGGACAAGTAGCTATTATAATAACTAGGGCAAATTTCTAATTTTTACCGATTCTGATTCAAAAAGTTTCGATTTCGGAATTTTTCTGGATTGGATTTGAAATTATATAAAAATAATGGAATTTTCGATTTCCTATCCAACTTAATTTAATTCGAAACATTTAGGAAAAACAAATTCTCGAAAAATACACCTAGAAATAATAAACATTATATATAAATAATATACATTAAATCTTATTTATTTTATTTTGTGCAAAAAAAATTAAATATTTCCTTATTTGCAAATAAGTTTGGATGAGCTGAAATTATTTGGAACACAAAAAAGTTAGATGTTCCTTTTTAATTAAGTGCATTTATCATGGGCATCTTTGCCATTTTCCCTTAAAACTAATGTGATATCCGAAATTTGTAAAATATTGAAATTTTAGTAACTTATGGAATCAGAATGAATTTTTAGATTCAAAAATTTTGGAATTGGAATAACAATTGATTTGTACTTCCTAAAATAATTGAAAACTCTGTTCCATCCGATTTTCACCTCTAAAAAATAACCATCAGATTTAATAATTAAAATGCGTTTTATATGAAGGTCCCTGACAAATTTGGTTCATCATTAATCTAGGTTCTTTATCGCAAGTAAGCCCATACTCCTTTGTCGTAAAGAACAACAAAATCACCCCAACAATTTAAATCCACCCATTTCATGATTTAAATCCTAATTCAATTACAATTTCATCAATTTTGACTCATAAATCCGATTTTAACTTTTTTTGTTTTCGAACTTCTTTTCCCGCCGTTTTACGTTGTGTGACGGACATACATATAAAAAACAATGTTCTTGATGAAAACGAAGAAACTCATGTATTAAGATAAAATCTTTCACATCCTTTGCCAATGAAAATAAAAGCACATATTAATCATTAACAAACAAACAAACAAACAAATAACAAAAAAAAAGAAGAAAATCAAATTCAAACCCTAATATTAATAATTACTTAGCTAATTGGAGATGGTGCAATCAATGGCTCCATTACTAGCTAGTACTACTACTGCAGTAGCTACTACTGCTGGAACTTCGTCGGAAGAAGGACGGCTTCGGGCGGCGGCGGTAGGAACAAGAGATTGATCTGGGACATGATTTTCTTGATTATTATCATGTGACGAAACGGTACCAATTGGGCTGCTAACGGCGGCCGGAGGAGTAGAAGACTCCGGTGGTGTACCGGGATCTTCTTGGGGGGTGTTTGGATGAACAGGAATATCAACTCCAAACAACCTAATTACCTTCTTAGAGTATTCTTCGATCTCCATTAATGCGATTAATATGATCTGCTTAATTAATGCTTATTAATTAATTAGTGATTTGTTTTCTCTTAATAAGATTAATGGAGGGGTGCTTATATATATAAGCAAGTAGGGCAATGGTTTTCCTTGTTAGAATTGGACATCTCTATTTCATATAACTAGTAATTTCACCCGTGCGATGCACGGGATTAGAATAAAATTAATGCAAAATAATATTTCGTTTATATCATAAATTTAAGGTGTCAAAATTAGAATAGTTTATATTATTAATTGCAGAAAGACCATAAAAAATGGAAATAAAGAACTTTTCTAGTCAAAATTTCATGATACATCATAATAAGCAAAAAAAATAGGGATTTTTATGCAAAAGTCCCCAACCAAGCATGTTTATTATTCTAGGTTTAGGGGACATATCTCTTTTACCAATAAGCCCATCCCTTTAATATTTATTATAACTAAAGGAAACATTCATGTATATCCCAATATTACCCTCAACCATTTATACCCAATTCTTAATTGTAATCCAAATTAATCAATTTTGTCCATAAAAGTTCAATTTTGACCACAAAAATTCAATTTTGACTTTTTTTTGGAGTATAATTTAATATGCTCCAATTTCATCCTTAACTTAATTTAATCTCAATTTGACCCCAAATTTCACAAATTATTAAATTTTGACCCAAAAATTTTTTTTTTTCAAAAAATATTTTTTTTTTCAAAAACTTTTTTTTTTCCGCCGGATTCCGGCGTTGACCGGCGGTCAACGCCGGTCTCCGGCGTTGACTTTTTGAAATTTTTTTTTTTTTTTTTTTTTTTTTTTTTCTTTCTTCCGGATTTTTTCGCCGGTTTCCAGCGTTGACCGGCGGTCAACGCCGGTCTCCGGCGTTGACTTTTTTTTTTTTTTTTTTTTTTTTTTTTTGCTTTTTTCTTTTTTTTTCTTTTCTTTTCTTCCGGATTTTTTCGCCGGTTTCCGGCGGTCTCTTTTTTTAGTGTTTTTTTAAGTTTTTTGTTTTGTTTTGTTTGGTTTGTTTTGTTTTTCCACGTCCGCCGCTAAACGTTAACCGTAATTGTGCTGTCACTGACAGTAAATTAACGTAATTATACTGTCAATGATAGTTAATTAACGTAATTGTACTGCCGTTGACATTACATTTATGTAATTGTGTTGCCGTTGACAGTAAATTAATGCAATATTATATTTTTTTATTTATTATTATTTTTTTCTATTTTTTTTTGATTTGTTGACAAGTCAACGTAATTATATTACTGTCGTTGACAGTAAAATAACTGTAAACACAATAATATTACTGTCAACAACATCAATATTATTATTTTTTTGTGGTGTTTGTATTAATATTACTGTCTATTATTGTAATATTACTGTAAACACAATAATATTACTGTGGTTGACGGTAATATTACTGTTTGTTATAGTAATATTCCTGTCAACCACATCAATATTATTCTTTTGTTTGGATATTTTGTTTGTTTGAGTTATTCACGGAGTAACGTAATAATATTACTGTCTACTATTGTAATATTACTGTTGCTATAGTAATATTACTGTTGCTATAGTAATATTACTGTCACTCACAGTAATATTAATTCTTTTGGTTTTTTTTATTTTGTTTACATTTGTTGAACGGACAACATAGTAATATTACTTTATTATACAATGATAATGAATTTTGTTGTGTTAATATTAATGTGCTAGAGATTAATATAGCAATATCACTGTGTTAAACTATAGTTTAGTTAATTTTACTGTGTTTAACAGTAATATAGTTAATATTACTGTCATTCACAGCAATATTGCTGTTTAAACGGAAAAAAAAGTTACAGAAAAAAAAAAAAAAAAAAAAAAAAAAAAAAAAAAAAAATTAAAATTAAAATAAAAAAGTCAACGCCGGAGACCGGCGTTGACCGCCGGTCAACGCCGGAATCCGGAAAAAAAATCCGGAAGGAAAAAAAAAAAAAAAAAAAAAAAAAAAAAAAAAAAAAAAAATTAAAAAGTCAACGCCGGAGACCGGCGTTGACCGCCGGTCAACGCCGGAATCCGGAAAAAAAATCCGGAAGAAAAAAAAAATAAAAAAAAAAAAAAAAAAAAAAAAAAATAAAAAAATAAAAAGTCAACGCCGGAGACCGGCGTTGACCGCCGGTCAACGCCGGAATCCGGCGGAAAAAAAAAGTTTTTGAAAAAAAAAAATTTTGTGAAAAAAAAAAAGTTTTGGGTCAAAATTGAATAATTTGTGAAAGTTGGGGTCAAATTGAAGTTAAAGTAAGTTAAGGATGAAATTGGAGCATATTAAAGTAAGAGGGGTTATTTTAGTCCTTTACATAAATCTGGACCATGTGTGGACTTATTGGTAAAGGAGAATATTGTCTGGATCTCTTTATGAATAAGTTCCCACTGATGGGCTTATTTGTAATATGCCCAAAAAAATATTGCATAATTATATTGTCGATTATTTTCCCAGCATGCAACGAACAATTCAATGCATCTAATAAAATTAACACAGTAACAATCACTTAGTTGTACACTTGTAGTCCCTATCACTACCAATATAATTTTTAGGGGTTGAATTTTTGTAGAACCTACACCTAGTGAATTACACCATGTAGTTTTTAACCGTAGATCTACATATAATAACACACACGTCCATATGTATGTGCGCTTAGTGGATAGTTATTTATGTAGATGTACGGTTTAAAACTATATGGTGTATTTAACCGGGTGTAGAATCTCATAAACCTAGTCAACATTCAAAATAATTAATAACAAAATGTTGTACAGTTTCAAATGCTACAGGATTGGAGTATGGGAGTTGACTTAAGTTAGCTTTATAGACTTAGCATATGACCATTTAAATGAGATGCTTAACTGTAAACACAAAACTAACTTTAGATTTGTGATGCACGAAATTTTTGTATTTTTAGAGATTATTTAAAAAGAAACACATAAAAATAAAAATATATGGAAAAAAATATTTAATATAATTAATGAAAAATGTACATGATTCGAGATTTTCAAAGTTTCTTTAAATATTTTGTATATGACTTAGTGCAGTGATATTATTATTATGTCAACCAGGCCAGAAAACTTAAGAATACAAAAAAAAATGAATTAAAAATATTCTTATTCATAAAACTGAAATGTAATTTTTGTAAACATATTAGATGTCCAGAATAAAAGATACATAAATATATTGAAAACATATTACCATTTGACTGAGATGCTTGGTTATACGCCACAACTTTGGAGTAATACATTGAGTGTATAACCCTAACACTTGCTAGTTGTGGGAACCTTACAAACTGCTGTCAGCTAGCTAGCATTCTTTAATCTTCATCAATCTTTTATAAAAAAACACAAACGCATGAAAAAAATATTTAGTATAGGTAGACATTAATGATGCAAATGATGAAATTAAATTAATTTTTACGTTTAGTTGTTAAGAAATTACAAATGAAACGATACACATCTTTTCTTTGAAGGAAACTCTCAATACATAAATAAAAGAATTTTCAGAAGAACATTGTTCATAAAGGATACAAATATTGATTAAATTTCATGCGAATAAACCTGGAAAAGTTTTGATTCCCTAAAATCTCTATCCCCCAAATTTTGATTTGCAAGCACTTAAATAGTTTAATCCACCAACAAATAATAATAGTGAAACAAATAAATCCTTAATGGAAAAAATACCGACAATTTCACATTAAAATTTAAATTCCAAAAGGGTATAAAATTAGATTTGGAGAGAGTTTAACAAACAATAAACTAAGAAAGCAATACGTACCTTGTGGTCGATATTTTTCTTTACGTATGTAGGGATGTTATTGTACAGGTTTTTGTCTTTCAAAATGCTCTACTAAGAAGAAGAAAGAATGAAGAACATGATAATAGAATAAGAACAAAAAATAAACATTGAATAGAAGTGGAAAGGAGTGGTAATCGACAATAAAATGACATATTTTATATTTCAATAAACGAACATTTAGTAGTCGGACAGTTGAAGAAAATGGAAAATAAATAAATAAATTTATAGAATTACAGGTTTGCCTTTAAAGTTTGATAAATTATTATCTACCATTGAAGTGGTTCTAGCTATCTATAAACTAAGGGCAAAGCTTAAGGGGGGAAATTAGAATATTATGTAGAATTTGGATTGTTGCCAGAAATCGCCCGTTGAACACGCCCGTTGAACAAATAATTGCTAAACGAACTGCAGACAATAATCAAAGTTGGAAGCATAATATTGCAACAGATAAAACAATATGTAGAACCAATAGTAGCTTCCTCGGCCTACCTAATTTTCACTGATTAAGCATAACAATATAAATTAAAAGGATTTCATTTAAAATTATCACATAATTCATCAACGAATCCAATACAACGAATTTAAGTAACAGTGTCCGTCGTAAAAAATAGAAGACATTGAAGATTTTATCTCTGAACTTACTTTCAATATGACAAAAGTGAGTAGGTTCATCGGTCTCCTTGATTACACCTTGGAAGATTTATCCTTATTTCCCATAATTCCTGCATTCAATCAAACCTATAAAATTATATGATAAATTCCCTCAAAATCATAGGAAGTAAATGGCCGAAAAAAATAAAATAAAATAAAATATAGGAAAATGTATATATGGAAAATGTACAACTCTAAAGACATTGACGTGCGTAAGATAACAATTATATATATATATATATATATATATATATATATATATATATATATATATATATATATATATATATATATATATATATATATATATATATATATGGAAAGAAAAAAAAAATCTGCAATTACACGAATTCAAATTATTGAATTACAAATTTCCTGAATCCAAATTACTCCGACTAATGATGATGATATTTACGGCTGTAGAACAATCCCCTGCCCCTAGGGGTTTTGGAATGGAGAAAAAAAAAAAAAAATTTGAACACATTAAATGATACATAGAACTTCAGATATATAAAATCACACAAATCGGATAATGTGAACAAACTCATCATATCCCGAATTAATTAATTAAATGACAATTATAATTTATAACTATCAAATGAGCAGGAAAAATTTCATAGTGTTTAGCAGGAACAACCTTGCCTTTATTAATAAGAGAACAACTTTACTTTTATTAATAAGATAAGATAAGAACCAAATATTTTTCTAAACAATTAAATAATTTTTCCAAATGTGAACAAACTCATCATATCCCGAATTAATTAATTAAATGACAATTATAATTTATAACTATCAAATGAGCAGGAAAAATTTCATAGTGTTTAGCAGGAACAACCTTGCCTTTATTAATAAGAGAACAACTTTACTTTTATTAATAAGATAAGATAAGAACCAAATATTTTTCTAAACAATTAAATAATTTTTCCATCAAACTAATATTAAGTAAAATGACAATTTTGGCGGGAAAAGATACGTAAGTTTATTGCAAAAAAATCTGGATACTTAACGGATTTATTAAAATTGATTATATTAAATAAAGTAAAACAATAAACTAATTAATTAAATAAATGACAATTATAATTTGTAACTATCCAATGAGCGGAAAAAAATTCATTTATAGTAAATTGAAATAAAAAAATAAATAAATAAATAAATGGTATAAAAGAATTCATCACACAATAATATATCATTAAAAGATACGTAATTAGTTTAAATGAAAATTGAAATAATAAAATAATAAAAGTAAGAAATAAATAATAAAAGTAAAAAATAATTAAATGACAAATGTAGCAAGAAAATCAGGATAATTCCTTGAAAAACGTAATTAGTTTAGAATTAAAATATCATTAAAATTAGTTTAAATGAAATACGTAAGTTTATTGCAAAAAATTCTGGATACTTAACGGATTTATTAAAATTGATTATATTAAATAAAGTAAAACAATAAACTAATTAATTAAATAAATGACAATTATAATTTGTAACTATCCAATGAGCGGAAAAAAATTCATTTATAGTAAATTGAAATAAAAAAATAATAAAATAAATAAATGGTATAAAAGAATAATTAGTTTAAATGAAAATTGAAATAATAAATAATAAAAGTAAAAAATAATTAAATGACAAATGTAGCCATAAAATGAGCGGGAAAAAAAACCCTAGAGTTTCACCAGAACAACCTTCCTTTTATTAATAAGATATATACAAGGAAGGAATTAATTAATGTTTGTTTGACGTTGGACTCTACTAATTTTTCTTCCTAATTCGAATCTACTTCTTCTACATTCACCCTAAACTATATGTAATTAGGGGTTATTTTACATATCCCCTAGCCACCAAATAAATTAGAGATAAACCCAAGTCCAAATTATCCTCTGACATACCCCCTGGAGAAGCGAAAGTACTATACTACCCTTATATGTAATTTTCGGCCAAACTGCATCAGCATATATGGTCCTGCATTTATCATTTTCGCTGATTTATTTATTTATTATTATTTTCTTTTCTTTTCTTTTTTTTTATAAACCTGTTTGTTAATATATGTATATATTTATTTTTTTAATTTTTTAATTTTTTAATTTGTTTTTAAATTAAAAAAAATTAATTTTTTTTTTTTTAATTTTCAAAACAATATGTTTACATTACTGAAAATAACTACATGTAACTATAGTACCTATAGTAATTCATAGTTATGTTCGTTTTTTTCCCCATGTTTTTAGTCGATCAATTGTGTACACACACGAATACTGACTTATACAAAATAAATTCATAAAACCCCAACAAAAATTTACAAATTTCAATATTTTTATTATAAATCAAATCAGAACCAATAAAAAACAAATCGAAAATATACAAATATACGCATATGTAACTACATGTTACTATAGTAATGTATAGTAATGTACAGTAATGTATACAGTCTGTTGAACAAATCAGATGTAACTTCAAAAAAAAAAATTTGACACCTTCAGGGAAATGATCAATGGCCTTCATTAAGCTGCAATTGCAAAATCAAAACAAAAAGAAATTACTTTAGTGCAAATCAACAAAATTTGAAGAAAAACATCAAAACACTCAAAAAATCAATAAACACTAAGAGATCGACAGATAGAGAGAGAGAGGTTATTGGTGGGAAATGCTACAGATTTTAAATCAAACAGACAGTGACTCCTCACCCCCTCACCTCCTGCCAAAACCCTAGACGCCGCTAACAACCACCCACGGTTCCGCGCGCCCACAAATGAAAAAAATATAGAAATAAATCTGAAAAAAAAAATAAACGAAATTATCATCAAAATATAGATCACGACGAGAGGAATCCAACGGTGGGTGACCCGTCAAATTTCGACGGGTGGAACACAAAATAAAGCTCCGGCAAGACCACCGTCCTCGAAAGAAAAAAAATTGCAGAAACAGATCAGCGCTCGAAACTGAATAAAATCACCACCAAAAGAAAGAGCTCGGCGAGAGGAATCCAACGGTAGTTAAACCATCGAATTCCGACCACCGGAGAGAGAGTTATGGCTCCGGGAAGCAATTTCGCCGGTGGGAGGTTTGTGGAGGCGGGATTTTGAATCTGGGAGAAGAAGAGAGAGAGAGACCGTGAGTAGCTAGGGTTTAAAACTGATTTTAGAAGGGTATTATAGGAACTTCAGGGTAGCCCAGGTGGGTATGTCAAAATATTTTCGAAATGAGGGGGGTTTCCCCTAGAGTGTAATACACTTGGTAGTTAATTCTATATAATTTGGAAATGAGGGGGGTCTACAAAATAATCCCATGTAATTAAGGAGTGTTTCCCAAGTCGAATCCACTTACTTCTCATTCAAATTGTACGAAATATTTGAAAATATTAAATTAATTTACTTGAATAAACTGCAAAAAGTACCTCTGTGTAATCTCCAAATAACAAAATCCTCCATGTGATAAATAAATTAGTGAAACCCCCAAGGAATTATTTATACTCAGCCCATTATTCATCTGAGTGTTGACCTGATATTAAAAGAAAAAAAATATCCACGGGTTTTGCAATTAATAAACTCTTATATTTTTTAAACGTTTTAATTATTTTATTTTAATTATATCTTAATTGGATAATTTATTGTTCTATTTTTAATATTAGCTAATTTATGTATATATTTTAAATTATCCCTATATCAAAAGAAAACTTAAATTCCATTATTATGTATTTTTTTATTTAGAAAAACCTATACTTAAGTTGATTATCAATTTTTCAATAATTTTTCAATTTAATTGTTTACTATTTTTTTAATAATATTTTAATGTCTAAATAATCAAATTAAAAAGAATATATATTTATGGACTTTATTTTCATATAAAGCCCAAATTTATTACGGACTTTGATTTGGGATCCAAATTAATAACCAATTTATGTTGGCTATTAATTTGTAATTTAATCCCGATTTTTTAACCCCCACTTCAAGGATCGGCGAAGAACATGCTAAATATTTGTGAGGGGGCGAGATTTAAAGTATTCGGTAAAGAACATACCAAATACTTGATTTTTTTTCCTTCTTTTTTTTTTTGAATTTCATAACCCATTTTCCATTTTCCATTGATGGGTCAAATTGCAATATCGCCTTTATTTTTAATTTTTAATTGAAATTTCTTACTTTTCCACCTACTCCACCTACGGACCCAATTGCAACTTGATAATTTTCAGAATTGAGAATAAAGTATAATTCTTCTTCGAGTCTTCACAATCTCCTACAAGCTTCTCATGAACAACAAATTTTGTATCCCTGAAACACTTTGGCCACATCATTCACAGTGGCGTAGAGGAGAGTTCAAGCTCGATGAGACTTGCTACAGAGAACCATCGTCGGGTCGGTGGGAAACTCGTGCAGCAACGTGCTTGAAGCGGCGGATTTGAGCGACGGTTTGCACGGCAAGAACTGGTGATCTATGTATATACACGGACATCGGGGTGGATACGCATAAATATTAAAAATATAGGGGTATATATATATATACATACAATACATACAGGGGCGGACCCAGGGGGTTTTCTTGGGGGGGGGGGGGGGGGGGGGGGGGGTGGGGTGGGAATATAGGGGTAATTTAGGAGATAATTTATTTTTATTTCTGACGACTAAAGTGTACAAAATTAAAAGTTTGAGGGAGGGGGCGAAAGTGTATAAAATAATACATAAATACCCAAAAAAAAAAAAGCTTACAAAAAATTGGGAGGGGGGCCACCCCAGCTATAGGCATGTGTACGCCCTGAATATATATATATATATATATATATATATATATATATATATATATATATATATATATATATATATATATATATATATATATATATATATATATATAACACCAAATTGTAAAATTGTAAATAATAGGAGCAAATCTGTGACTGAATTTTCACATAAAATAAAGCAGCAACTGCGGACAATACTAGTATATTCTTTTTATACATTGAACAATTAATAATTTAACATCCAAAAAATAAACAAACAAGTAATTAACTAATCAACAAACATGCAAACATTGAACATTGCAAAATCCAAAATCCAAAAGATAACGTTTACGAATTTCAACAATCAAATGTTTAATTCAAGGGCTTCAAAAAATAATACTTAATTCAAGTCTTAATTAAAGAAAAAACTAAAAAATAATAAAATTCAATAAGCATCTTCCATCACATTCCCAATCTCCACATCTTCTGCAAAAATTACACCCTCCAATTCGGGTTCATCCAATGAAAGTTGAACAATATCAAGAACTCCTACATCTTCCATATTGCCAAAATGATCTCCACCCGATCACATCCAACATTTTTGTCTTCTCATCATAGAATAGAGCGATACTTCAAGACAAAAGACGAAGATTGGTATGAATGAAGACCAAATTCTCCGCACCTTTAGGATTTAACTTATTCCTTCTAAATGAATGAACGAAGGAATATGTATTCCAATTCTTCTTGGAACAAGATGAAGAACTAGGCTCAATATCATAACTACTCACAATCGAATCTGGATCTCCAAATGGCCCAGTCTTGAGAGAGAAATTTGCAAATTCATCAATTGCATTCGTACGCTCCTCTATACTTGGAAAAAAACTCTTCTAAAATATTTGATTCTTTCGGATGAAACTTCCCCATCCATATAAGGAGCTATCTTGTTTCTCCAAAAGTCATTTTTCACTGTAATACCTTCAAGAAAGGAAAAAAAACACACACACAGACACAAGTAAGAAACAAAAAAAAAACAATAGTAGAATAACACATAAGGAACAAAATAATTAATTAAAAACTCGCTGCTGGTTGAGAGAGTGAGCCAGACAATGAAGAAGAGTATTGTTTTTTGCCCATCGGTCAACTAGAATTTCTTCGATCACATCAAAGAAAGCAGAAAACCCATACATCGATTTTTTCTTATGATCATAAATAACTTTCTTCACCTTTTTAATCATAGCATCACACATCTCATAAACCAAATCAAAGCATGGCTTATTTGTGTCACAAACTCTAATCATCTCATATATAGGTTCAATGAAGGCTAGAATATATGAAACTTTCTACCACCACTCTTCCCTCAACATTGTGTCCTTGAAAAATTTTGCTTTGGTTTGATCATCTTCTCGGTATTTTGTCCATTGGTTACTCGTCACCAATAGTTGTAAAGCACGTGTGGTAAGCTTAAATCTTTTAAGCATGACAACAATAGACGCAAAACTGGGCAACTGAAAGCAACTTTAAAGGGACAAATCGACTGTACATAGCTAACCTCATCGAATGATTCATGATAAAAAAATTGACTTGCACAGCATCCCCATGAATAATGGTGATCCAACTACACAAATCACATGTCTCTTGATTGGATTCCACATTTCTAGCTGAACAAATATTCTTCAAAGCTAGATTCAGAGTGTGAACAACAGAAGGAGTCCAAAAAATACGAGGATACCAGCATTCAATGAGTTCACCAACTGCCTTACAATTGCTCACATTATCAGTACCGATTGGGATCATTTTTTACTGCCCCACCTCATCGATAGCTTCTTTCAATAAACCCGCGATGAAATTTTTATCTTTTACTTCACCAGAACAATCAGCAGCCTTAATAAACATTGGCCCACGGTCAGTAACAACCATAGCATTAATCAACAACCTTCTTTGTGGGTCACTCCAACCATCGCTCAAGATGCTAACCCCCTTTTCTGACCATGTGCTCTTGATTGGCTCTAACAACCTCTCGACATGCGTCTTTTCTTGTTCGAGCAATGTGTTTCTAAATTTGTTATAACCAGGTATCGAGTGATTACAAACAAATAAAAAAACGCTCACGTAACAAGAATTCCTAGCAAAATTAAAAAGGCAAACCAGCAGTATAAAACATTTTAGCAATCTCTACATCCAATTGATTCCTAACATTAGCATTAAAAGAATTTTTTTCACTTGTACCACCAGACAACGAACTCATGGTTGTAGTTCCGGCAGTAGTCAAAGACACATTTTTAGGTTGTGAATTCATGGTTATTTGTGTCGCCGCCTCCTCTAATTTTTTCATTTCGGTGATACTTTCTCTACTAACTTTCTTTGCAAGGAGTAATCCATTTATTACTTATTTGGAATAGGTGAGCCCTAACTCTAGTGTACCTCCCTATTTTTTCTTCATTACAGAAATTACACAACCATCTACAATTACCACCAGAACCTTCCCCCGCTTTATCAAGTTTAACCACATGTTTCCACTAAGGATGGAGATTGTTATCCTTAGTTTTTGTAGTGGCCGATGTGGAATTAACACTGCTACCGGTAGATTGACAATCTATATTACAATAATATACAATTACCCAATTGCAATTTACCGTCACCTTCAGGTGCCCACTTAATTTTATTAAGTTGGTTTTTTGTTCAATGGAGGAGGGCATATATGAAAAGAAAAAAAAAACGTCTGTAAGATTTTTATGTTTCTGTCTTCTGATGTTTACCGTGTTAATTAAAAACATATATACACAAAAGAGTGAAAGACATGTTTCCAAATAGAAGAAATACACTTATGGGAATTTTTAAAAAAAGAAACGTGTAAAACCTTTCGGCCGTGTCCAAATTTTTTTTTTTGCAGAACAGCCCCGATACCCCACCCTGATACTTTGTATAAATTCGGATAAGGTCCGATACCGTGACCGAACCGTATCCTGGTGAGTCCGCGCGAATCGGTTGTCTGACACTTGGACTCTTCTTGTTTTTGAAGAGTCCGTGTATCAGCTCTAGCTGGTGATAACACCGGCGACATAGATGGTTTAAATTTGGACTTCAGAAGACGTATGTGTGATCTCCAGCGGAAGAGGCAGGCGGGACACTACAAATGACGGCGGCCGATTTGAAAGAGTGGATGTTTGCAGTGACTTGAAGAAGTGATAACATAGGCGAGTGCATCGGGCGACGACGGTTCTTCTGGCTGGGGACAATCAAATTTTCAGATTTAGCTGGGATTCTTAGACGGCGCTAACGTTCGCGAGAATATTACTACGGCCTCCTCGTATTGACATTGGAGTTTGACTGTGCAAATATGAGCTTCGAGCATATGCGAGGTTGTGGAAGCGGCGGCTGGAGCGCGCTGGTCCGGAGATGTTTTGCTGCTTGGATGGTGGTCATTCGAGGATGACATTGGTGATGGTGGCAACAATGTCAGGGCGTCTTAAACGTAGCGGCAACTATGGACGAAAAAAATGGAGAGTGGAGGTCCACTGAGGTAATTTGGAACCATTAGAAGACCTTGTTATCACCTACTTAGTTTCTTCAATAGCCTCTAAATTCCACATGTGGGTTGACCATTGTGCTGGTGAAGACGAATTCATCGTTAATATTTGCTTCAGTCCAGTTGGTGCATCTGCGGGGCCAGGCTTCCTCTTCCTTCTTGGTCCCATTTTTCTCTGTTTTTTTTTCGTTTGACGCGTCTTAAATAGAGACTATCAAATGGCACATACTTGGAAAGTTTCCTTTGCATTTTGAGTGTCAAGTGCAAGGATTTTGCGTATCAAATAAATACGTACCGTGATTATCCCATAATCAAAGAAAATCTGTTTTTTTTCCTTTGCCCCCAAGTAAACATTTTCTCCTTTTCTTTTGCTGAAATTACACCAATCCTTAGACTTTTTCGACTTTTCTTTTTTATTTGTTTTTTTATTTGTTTTTTTAATCTTTACAGATAAAATGACACAAGCAACCATCAACCTATCCTCCTGACTTTATTACCACAAAGCAAAAGCAAGTCAACTTTTTTGTTCCCTTTTAAGTTTATCCTCGTATCAAGGAACATATTAACAGTTTTTATGTTCTTATCAATGACCCTATGCCTTTTACTTAAATAATTTGGTAATTGATGTGGAATTCTCCCTCGTACACAAAACCTTAAATCCCATTTTCGTATGCTTGTTTCACCACAGACGAATATGGCGTTTCTCTCGTACCTGGTTTAAGCTCATCAACGACCATTGACTCATTGGGAAGAATTTTGGTACATCTCTCGCGTCTTATCGAATCTTTCACTCCCATTTTTTCATTGTATGCCGAAAAAACACTTTCATAATTTGCAATACTCAATTCCATGTCATGAGCGCGTGTAGACAACTGTTCGAAGTTTCGAATCTTGATCCCCTGGAGAATGTAGACGAGTCACCAATGCATTCCTTCGATACACATCTATCTCTATTGCCGATACCTCAGATAACTTATCTTTGCAGTTTAAGCTTTGCGCACGCCAAAGATTGATGTAGTCGACGACTGGTTCTTCACTCCAATGCTTTGTATTAGTGAGCTCTATCATGCTTACGGTACGACGAGACCTGTAGAAACGATTCAAGAATTCTTGATCCATTCCATCCCAACTGTCAATGGATTTAGGCACCAAGTCAACATACCAATCAAAAGCGTTTCCGTTGAGCGATATCAGAAATTGCTTCACTAGGTGATCGTTAGCAGTCCCGGTGTTATTGCAAGTTTTCACAACATGGACAATATGTTGCTTCGGATAACCACACCGATCAAACTGTTGAAACTTTGGGGGTTGGTATCCCATTGGCGAGCTTTTGGAAGATCCGATGTATTGAGCTTTGACGGCATTGGTGATCATTTCTTGTAGCTGTTGAACGGATAGAGTGGCAACGGATGTTGTAGAATGGTCAAATTCTTGGATGGGGTCACGTTTGGGTGGCGTTTCATCAACTTCTTTTCCTTCTCGATATGATGCGATGAGGATCTGCAATTTTCGGTTGACTCTCCAATATTTGACTGCTCCAAATTTTCCATTAGTTGGCCAATTTGCATGTCTTTATCTTGCACAATCCTCTGTAGATCTGCTATTATTTTGGTCAGTCGCTCGTCCATTGTAGTCGTCTCAATCACCATCGCGGATAGTGTAGCAAAAGATTGAGATTTGGAGTTGACCTTTTCCGAGCTTGAGGAACTTTAGCCACTTGAAGCGGTTTTGTTATCGATCTTGCACCCGGTGGATGATAAACCAGCAATGTGACGATCTTAACAACTTTTTGGATCAAAGAGCTTTGACTCTTCTTTGGAGCTATTGAATTGTTGAACAAGATGATATGTACTTTGACGTAGGAAAAGAGATGAGAGGCAGAGAAAATTCCACCGGGCGTGCCAATTTGTTGTTGGGGATGGGGCACGTGTACGCAGCGGAAAACATATTTTTTTATTTTATTTATATAAACTGATTTATATAGACAAACACGTGCACAATAATTACAATTAATTGCGTACCTTTTCACTTCCAATCACCGACAAACATGCTCGCATACATAATTAATTTAAATAACATAAATTAAATCATCATAGCATGCTCACGAAATTAAATAAAATAATAAACATGCTCAACGAACGATTCACATAAACACATAATCGAACATATAGATTCATGTGATTCAATAATCAATTAACATACATTAATCTCAATTAATATAAATTAATTAATATATGTATATTAATTAGGAAAAACGAGATGTTACCCTTGAAGCGTGAATCAAACGAAGACTCGAGAAGATGGCTAGCTGCTCTTCCCACTCCTACTGATCCAACATGTTTGCTGATCTGAAATTACAGTCCTGCTCCGACTTCAATATCTCCATGTTTATTGACTGGATCGATAATTCCTTATGATTTATTTTAGATCTAGGAGTTCCGAAGCTTCTGCCACAATTTCACGTCCATCCGATTACTGGGTGGTTTATGGTGAATTTTCTCGCTGGACTGCGCAGAAAATCCTAGAGCAGTTTTTCAGAATTGCCTTCTCGCATCACCGGCTTGTAGCGGCGCGTGGGGACGACCCTGGTGGCGGCGTTGGCGGCATAAAAATCTTCCTCCTCTTACGTTTTACCTCGTATATTCAATCCACTATCCACGCAGCACTATATACGTGATGGCTTAGTAGAACGAAGAAGAACGAGGGGAAAACGAAGATGCCGATGCGGCGGCGACTGGCGGCGGCGCGGCGGCTGGTGGCGGAGGTAGGGTTTCGGCTGCAAGGTAGACATCTAATGGACGGAGAGAGGCTAGGGTTTCAAGCTTGTGATGTCGTTTTTGTGTGTCTTTCACAAGACATATAAATCCTATTTATATGCTCCTTGTGAAAACCCTAACAGGCCTTAAGTTGGGCTAGGCCCAACAGCTTAAGTCCACTCTCTTTCTCAGCTCGTTTCTAACAAACGAATGCTCGCAAAAATATAACAATTATATTTTGACGACGAGCACAAATTCTCGTCGACACAAGTACCACTTTGCAATTTACCAATTTTCGAAATTGGAAACCCTAATTTAGGACTTTCCAAATTGGGAAACTTCCCAAAATAGAAAGTTCACTAAATTTTCGTTGGATTCATTTAATCTACTTATTCTCATCTGTAATTAACAATTACGAATGTTGGACTCAATCACATTGACTTCCAATTACACTAAGATTACTAATTAATTTTAGTTCATTGCATTAAGGATCTCAAGTACACGAGCAGTGTGACCCTCGATGGTTCAGGTGTAAGCTAGTCGTGGGCCCACAACACATTGTGGTTTAAACTCGTCCCTAGAGTTATAATTAAGAAGAATCTAGTTTCAACTTAACTAACCAACGAATCAAGATTGACGCCTAGCAACTACGCGTCATGATTCCCTAGAAACAAATGAAGTGCCTCCAAGAACCGTGTGATATAGTTAACGTACAGTACGATCCCTTCGATACATATATCACGATTGAACTAGAGGTATTGGTTCATCGAGACCTCTTTATGAGTTCAATAACTGTGTGGACGTTCTTGATTATATAATATGTTCGTGTTTGACTTAGAGAAACATATTTCTCTAATTACGACACTTTCAGCTGTGGCCACAGACTTCATGGGTTATAAATTGCAATAACACACAGGATATCCATGACTGATCAAGCGATCGAATCCCCTACCACAATGCACAGACCCCCCACTAGATTTTAGACTGCACGAACACTGGCCCTTGGGGCAGTCCTCGGTGGAACTCACGGACAAGTCACGATATAGCTGGTCCTCTTATGAAGTCACGGTGATGTCTGATTCTTAAGGATTAATGGTGTACAACTATATCATAGAAACCTCTACTCGATTATTGGGAACCACTTAGAGATCTCTAGATTGAGAGAGTTCAGTGAACTCATCAACTTATGAGCACCCACTTATGTATGCCGATGTCACAACACCGTTGACTAATGAGACGCAGCACACATACACTAAGTGCTAGTTTCGAATGGGAAAAGTCGATATCCTCATTAGTGGCGTAACCCGTTGACTAAGAACTATGTTTAACAGTTACTATTATTAAATAAATAATCTCACAATTCTACTATATCTATTTATAGTAATTAAGTAACTGTAAGGACTATATCTATGCTTATGCAAGGGAAAAAGATATAGAATGCCAAAGGGGTTATTTATCATTAATACGAAATATGTTATTTACGAGTAGCGTGAGAAAACACAATAATTAGTTGGCTCTTCGGTCACCTACTCTAACAATTGTTAACCTCAAATTTAAATTTTTGCAAAATAAATTACAAGACAAGAAAAAATAGGAACAAATAAATATTTAATCAAGAGGAAAGGGGTTGAAATCTTTGTTGACTCCTCTGATTCTTTTCCTAAATTTAATCCAAGGGCCGAAGCTTGTTCTTGAATTGAAAGTTTGATTTCTTCCTTGATTTGTGGAAATATATATGAATATCTGGAAATCGATTTCGGGACTTCTAGGTCTTGTGGATATGGTGCCTTGACAAAGATGTAGAACCTCCGCGGTTGTTGTTCTTCGTCGTGGCAAGAGCTCGAGACTTGAGAGATTTTGTGTACTTGATGTACGCCTTGCTTGATGCTTGATGTCTTATGTGTGTTGTATTTGAGACCGCCTTTTATAGGCTCGATCTAGGATTTCTTGACTATGAACTTGGGCTAGTAGCTTGAATAATTTCTTGACTTGGAACTTGAGCTAGTAGACTTGAATACCAACTTAATATATTTGGGCTAGACTTAGGCCCAAATAATTAACATAAAAAATAAGAATTTATTACTTATTTTTTGATTAATTCACTTAATATATTTGTAAAATCCAAATTTATTATGGACTTGGTATAAAACCCAAATTTATTTAGAACCTTGATTTGGGATGCAAATTAATAACCAATTTATGTGGGCTATTTATTTGTAATTTAATCTCGGTTTTTTAACAAAATTTCGATGTCAACAGATACTATGCCCAGAGTTAATACGATGACGTCTAAATTAGCTTCAAAACAGAGATTATTATTTTTCTAACTCCACAAACATAGGCTCGGAGTTAATCTCATAATTTCTAAATAACATAGCGAATTCCTATCGGAGTAAAAACCTCATATTCTGATAACATCTTATAGAATATACAAATTAGAATAACATAAACCCATATATACGTATATTATGTGAGCTAAGCTAGAAATTGCAATTGCTTGGTGAAGGAAATTCGTCTGTTTATTTCTACTGCCCAATAACACTATTCATACAAGCAGGGGCGTACCTACGCCTAAGGCTGGGGTGGCCCCCGCCCCCCCAAGATTTTTTTTTTAAGCTGTTTTTTTTTTTTTTTTTTTTTTTTTTGGGTATTTATGTATTAGTTTATACACTTTCGCCCCCCAAACTTTTAATTTTGTACACTTTAGTCCCTAAAAACAAAAAAAAATTTCTCTCTTAAATTACCCCTATATTTCCGCCCCCCAAGAAAACCCCCCTGGGTCCGCCCCTGCATACAAGAGTAGACATAAGCATTGTCATGCTTGAACTTAGAATATCTATTACAAATGAGTGATACATTCACAATGGAAATGAGTTGATATATCAGCTATTCAATCTTAGTCCACAAGTAGTAAGATAACAACTATATAATATAATACTTAATACATTTTTTTACTTACCCAACTAACAAAAAAAAAAAGAAAAAGGAAAGACAAATGGATAGCTAAGAAATGTGGGCCACCCAAAGTAGTCACATCTAGAACGTTTGAATAAAATATTTGAATCCATGAGGATGAGTCGATTGATCTCAAGATAACTTTAGCCAAGATATAATTAAATAATCTAACGAAATCGATTATATTATTGGACCGGCAATTATCTAATAAAAGAAATGCCCTGGAAGGCAAGATAAGTCACGATAATATAATGGCTTAAATATAAAAACACCCTTATACTATGAACTTTGTATCATATACTCCCATGTACTACACATAAATACAAAACCCCCCCTCATATTACATTTGTTTCAGAATATAACAATAATACCCCTACTCAAGCATATATATATATATATATATATATATATATATATATATAAAAAGAAAGTTTGAGTTATTTTCCACTATATATTTTACCATTTTCAGTTAATTTTACGTGCGAAATTTTTTGGTATTTATATTTTTTTTTCAAAACATCTAATTGCTTATAGTTTTTTCAATTTTCTAAAACCTATTTATTTTTATCATTTTGAGTTTCTTCATGTTTTTTTTCTTAAACGTCTTCCGGTAGTTCAAACATCCTAAGATTAGAAACATCTTTACAATCCTATTATTGTTGAGAATTTGAACTATCGGAAGACATTTAGGAAAAAAATGAAGAAATTCAAAATGACAAAAATAAAAGGTTTTATTTAGAAAAAAAATTAAGTAATTAAATGTTTTTAAGAAAAAAAAATAAAAATATTAAAATTTTCCAAGTAAAATTTACCGAAAATGTTAAAAAATATAGTGAAAAATGGCTCAAACAAACTCCTATATTCATAGGCTTGGCAAGGGTGTTTTCGTCATATTTTGGAAAAAATATAACATCAGGGGGGTTTTTGTATCTATGTGTAGTACATGGGGTATATAATACAAAGTCCATAGTACAGGGGTGTTTTTGTATATAACCCTAATATAATATTTGCCGGTCATATCCAATAAGTTATTGGGATATCAAACATCAAACAAACTCCTTCCTATTATTTAGTTAATCATGACTAATCTCCCGGACCAAACGAGGTCTAATTGAACGACTAACCCAACTGTAAAGCAATCTCCTCATTAATTCTAGAAGGGTAAATTATACAAACACCTCCTGAGGTATGATCAAATTACAAAAACCCCCCTCTTGTTTGGATAATTACATCTACCCTCCTCAACTATGATTTTTTCTTAGACCTCCACCTTTATGGTGCAAAATTCAACATAGTCATCTAGATTCCGTGAAATGTGCTCTAGTTTGTACTCATTTTGCGTAAAAAATACAGTTTCTGATGCACTGTGATATATACAAGCTAAAAATCACATATTATGATCATCTTGCTTCATAATGTAGAGTTTGAATGGGATAAAACGGGTACAAAAGTGATAATATTCCATTTAATCTCGAAGATTCCACTAAATTTGAGGAGTTGAGGGGGGTGATTGTAATTATCCAAACAAGAGGGGTGTTTTTGTAATTTGACCATACCTCAGGGCGTGTTTGTAATTTACCCTTCTAGAAAAATCACGCGCCTAAGCTTTTCTCTCTTTCTTTCCACCGTCATAAATCTTCACAATAAATTACACCTGCCTCCACTTTTATATATACACTCTGATTCTTGTATTTTTTTTTTTATCATCAATTCATCATCGTGATCATGGCAAGCGCAAACGAAAATCAGAAAGCAGCAAAAGATCCAGAACATCACGAACCCTCTGCGTCGGCGTCGGCAGCACCACCGCCATCTGAGGAGGAGACTAAGAAATGGGGCACCCACATAATGGGAGCACCGGCGGCTCCGACGGTTCACCCCGACAATCAGCAGGCGGCGCTATGGCAGGCACAAACCCCAGCCCAGCAGTATTACCAGCATCAACCTTACGTTGTCTATTCCCCGGTCGAAAAGCCCGCCGACAACCCTTTTGAATTCGTTGTCAATACTTTCAATTCTTGGAGTCACAGAGCCGAAGATATGGCCCGCAACGTATGGCATAACTGTAAGTTCATAATTATTCCTCAAACCCCCCCCCCCCACTTTTTTTTTTTTTTTTTTATGGTTCAGGAATTGAGTTTTTTATTTTCTTGTTGAACTGATTGAATTTCATCCTGTATCTGCTATTTATTGCATTTAACCTAATACTGAGTAATAAAGTATGAAGTATTGGGTTCATAAAGAGAAATTAGGGCTATGTTTGATAAGCTTTTGGGTTTCCGTTTCCATTTTATTTCTGGAGAAAAATAATTTGGGACAAGAATTTTGAAAATAAAATAAAGTTTGTTTGTGTTTTGAGATGAGACAATTTGTACTATAGCAAGTCAAATTGTATCTAAAAGGTGTTGGAGAAATGTATTTTTGTTGAAGAATTTGAAAGATAAAAGTGATTTTAATTTATATTTTAGTGAAGACCATTTTCAC